>NC_056728.1:1111666334-1111851334 GCF_019279795.1 Protopterus annectens
GGTCAGCCAGGCAACGTTGATATTGGCCTTGACTTCTGAGAAGAAGATGCCAAATAGAAACAGACCCAGAACTGAGTCCTAAGGGACTCAGCTATTGACAGGCCTCTTTGTGGAAGTGGTCTTTCTAACCTCCTTGGTCCTGTCAGAGAGTCATCTGGTTGTCCAGCATGTAATAGAGGGATTATAATGCCCATATCCTTGAGTTTGTTTATTATTTCCGAGTAGGATATTGTATCAGAGGTCTTAGCCAGATCAAGGGGTAAGCATGATCTGCCCTTGATGAAACCAAACTGGGTTGGAGCCAGTGTTTTAAGGTTTTCTATGTACTTATTTATCATTTCAGTGATAAATCTTTCCATAGCTTTGCAGATGTGTCTAGTCAGACTTAATGGGTGTCTAGTTCCTGGGGTCCGTTGATGGTCTGCCATTTTTCAGAAGGATGACCATTGCAGTTCTCTATTTGTGTGGCACAAAGCCTGTCTGGAAGCTATGGTTAAACAGTGATTCATGTTTTAGGCTATTCAGAGACATCTTGGGATATTATTGGGGACAATCGCAGTGTTTTTTTGCACAAGAGAGCACATGTAAGACCTTCGCCCTAGTGATAGCGGGGGGGGGTTACTTTTGATGAGTCTGGGGAGTGAGAGGGGTAAGACTGGATCTGAATTTGTCGGCCAACAGAGTTACTATACTTTCTGGCTCAGTGTATGTGGCTCCATTTGCAATCAATTCTGCTGTGTGCTGCCTTTGAGGTTTCAGACATAGCTAATGAAAGCTTTATGAGTGTCCTTTGCCTGGGAGGCAATCTTTACCTCATTTGCCCTCTTAGTTGTTTTTTTTAGGGTGATGAGAGTGTTTTTATTATGTTGGACATAGCATTTCCTAATTTTACCTATTACATTTTTGTTTTGTTGTGCAACCTGTTTATATTTCAATTCCACCAGGGTAGTTTGCCTTTTGATTTAGTTTTTGGCTTATTTCTGGTAGGTACCACTGTCTCTGTGCATTTATTGACATGATTGCTCAGGGTGTTTGTGAATGATTTCACACAGGCAGCTGTGTTCTCATGATTTTGGGGGCTTGAAATTTTGACAGGTCATCTCTTAGTAATAGGAAGTTTAATTTAGAATAGTTTCTGAATGTTACAGTGTTATGTGGGGTCACAGAATTGATTTTTAATATGAAGGAGACAGCTTTATGGTCTGACCTTACCAGAGACGACACTAAACTGGAGGTACAGAATTATTCCATGTTTGTTAGTACCAGGTCAAGTATGTTTTCATTCCTAGTGGGCATATGGACTATCTGGTCCAAGGCGTTTCTGTTTACAAACTGCAGGAATCTCTGGGCCAGTAAGTCTGGGATTGAGTAAGCATCATAGGTTCATAGGCAGGTACTAGGCTATCTGCCTGAAGGCATTTATAAGCATTTATATCACGTCATCGAAAGCCGAAAACACCGAACACCATTTAATCAAACCTAAATAATGTAAAGCACACAATATCGAACATTCAGAACAGCAAATTTTTTCCCAGGGAAAAAATTTGCTATTCCGAAACACATTCACACACAACATACAGGCACACCAAAAAAACAGCAATCCACACATTTACACTTAAAATCATACATCTAACCCTAAACTAAACTATACAAACACTACTATCTATCCACTTACCTTAACCCAACCCTAACCCTAAGGTCTGTCACTATCACACACTCACATTACCCGCACCCTAACCCTAACTCACTTAACCTGCCCCTAACCCTAAACTCTGTCACTATCGCACACTCACCAGCGCACTAACCCTAACTCACGTAACCCACGCCCTAAACTTAACGTCCACACAACCACACACTTACCTGAACCCCTGTAACTTTCCACCACAGCGCTAAAAATAGCGAAGCCACAGAAACGGAAAACCAAATTCTTTCCCTAGGAAAGAATTTGATGTACTGCAGCTTTGCTATTTTTAGCGTTCAATGTATAGGGTTCGACATTGTGGCATTCAACTTTATCGGCTTTCGATAAAGTGATATGAACCCATTTATAAGCCTAGCCGGAATGTGTTAGCTTTCGCTGTCCCCTTAGATTAGTTCTCTGTGCCTCTGTCCAACAGAGCCATTGAAGTGATCTCTGGGGTAAACTTTCTGTTTCCCATCCACTCGTCAAGGTTTCTCTTGAAGAGGGTTAGCGAGGAGCTCTGCCTAATGTAGATTGGAATCTTGTTCCAGAGCATGGGAAGTCTCTGGGACAGGAATATATCCCTCTAGTCCTATTTATTGTTGTGGTGAGGTTTAGATCCTTGGAGCGTGTGGCTTGAGGGGATATGGTTTTCTTTAGATGGAGCGTGTACATCAATTCTGGGTTGGACATGGCCTTGTATATCAGGCAGAGATCACCTCTGAGTAGGCAGTATGCAACCTAGTACAGCTGGAGTTTCTTAAGTCAAGCTGCATAGAGCATCTGCTTGAGGCCAGTGATCCCCTCGGTGAGATACTTCTGTGGTCTTTCCAGTTGTTGCAGGTGTCTTGTAAGGTACATCCCAAATGGGGCATTGTACTCTATGATGGGTCTGATGAGTGATGCGTAGAGGGGCCCAATGACCTCTTTCGATCTGGATGCAAACCCTTTTGTGATTAGGTGGGCCGCATAGAAGGATTTTTTAACCAATTTGGCAATGTGATTATCAAAGGAGAGGTTACTATCTACTTGGGTCCCCAGATCCCTTATTACGTCTTCTGTATTTAGGGGGCTACCACCTATGTGATAGTTTGTGGGTACTTTGTTTTTTCCAAAGGGGTGATTATGCATTTTTTGGCATTTAGTTTGAGGCCATGGTTTTGACACTAGGTATCTGTCTCAGTGAGACACTTTTGGAGGATGTCTGTCAGCCGGAGAGTCAGTTATAGCCCCTAGTTTGCAGTCGTCTGCGAACTTGGTCAGCCGTTGTCCTCCTGTGCTTGCCTGTACCTCTGAGAAGTATATGCCGATCAGGAGGGATCCTAGGACTGAACCCTGGGAAATGCCACTTGTAACTGGTTTAGAGTCAGACCTAGCTCCCGCAACTCTTACCATGTGGATTCTGTCCATGAGCCAGTTGGCAACCCATCTCGTGACGTAGGGGTTTATGTTCAGGCTGGTGAGCTTGTCTATAATACCTGAGTGGGGAATGGTTCCAGAACAAAAAAGGAGTGTAAAGTGCCCAAACGAACAACTCATAAAAACCAGGACACTTGTCGAATTAGGGCAATGTAATACAGTCCACAATCCAGGAATATATAAAAACACTGATTTATTCGGTATTCACCACAACAAAATGTTAAGCACTTTCATCATGTCAAGCATGACTTCCTCAGAACAGTTTAAAATGCTGAGTTCCTCTGTTTAAGTACCCACTCCCACCAATCAATTTACAATCAATTAAGTGTTAATTTATACATTGTGGCAAGGGTACATGAGTTCAAATACATAAATACACCTTAAAAAAACACCTTGAAAAACTCATTTTAACTATAAAATTCATAATTTTTCAGCTCGTTTCTTTATGAGTTACTGTTTTTTATGAGTGGGGAATGGTATCGAAGGCCTTTGTGAGGCCTAGGTAGGCTGTGTGGACCACCTTTCCCTCGTCTATAGTCTTGGTAACTGTCTCAAAGAAGTCCACCAGGTTTAGGAGGTATGATCTGCCCTTAACAAAGCCGAACTGGGTAGGGTCCAGTTTTTGGAGGTTCTCAATGTCTCTTGTTAATGAGATTCATGATGATGCGCTCCATAGCTTTGCAGACCAAACTAGTCAGGCTTATAGGGCGATAGTTCCTGCGGTCCGTTGTGGCTTCACCTTTGTGGAGCGGAATAACCGTTGCTGTGCGCCACTCTGTGGGCACATAGCCTGTGGAGAGGCTGAGTTTAAACAGTGTGTTTAGGTGAGGGGTTAGTTCATCTTTGAGCTCGTGTAGGATGCAGACTGGGACACCGTCCAGTCCCATTGATGCTGTGTTTTTGGCTTTGGAGAGGGCTGTTTTAACCTGTGTGTCTGTGATTTCAGGGGCACTACATTCTTTTGGTATAGTTATGGGCCCTTTTGGGGGTGAGAGAGGGGGGTTAAGTTTGCACTGAACCTGTCTGCCAGGATGTTGGCTATATCGGTCAGTTCAGTGTATTTTGTGCCATTCTGCACTAAGTCCGAGCAGATCTGAGAATTGCCACTTAGATTCTTGACATAGCTAAAGAATGCCTTGTGGTTATCTTTGGAGTCCATGGCAATTTTTCTTTCGAAGCTAGCCTTGGATGATTTTATGAGGGAACGTAGCTTCTTGCTGATACTGATCAGGGATGTCTTCCCTTCTTGGGATCTTACTCTTTTCTGTACTAGTTTCCCCCTTCTATTGTATAGCTTGTTTATGGCAGGGGTCCACCAGACTGGTTTCCTTTTCTTGGAGTTGTGAGTCTTGGTTTTGTTTGGGATAGCACGATCCATGCATTCTTGTAGGTGCCCATAGAGTGCATTAGTAAAGGATTTTGCAGTTTGGGCAGCATTGTCCTTTAGCATGGGGCCTTTGAAACTTCCCACCTCGGTCTTAAGTAATGTGAAGTTTGCTTTTGAAAAGTTTTTCACTGTGGTTTCTTTGACCGGGCTGCTGGCGGAATGTGGATATCCAGAGTGATTAGTTTATGGTCAGATCTAACCAACGAGGGGTTGACGTTCAGTGTGGAACACCGGTCACCCATGTTGGTGATGACCAGGTCCAAAATGTTGTCACCTCTGGTGGGGGTGTTGACCAGTTGATCCAGGGCGTTTGAGTTTATAAATTCTAGGAAATGTTGGGCAAGGGAGTTTGTTCTTGAGTAGTTCTCCCAGTTAATGTTTGGGTAATTGAAATCACCTAATATCAGGGTGTTTGGTAGAACCTTTATGTTTCCCAGTGTTTCCAGGAATGCAGAGTGGGGTGAATATGGATACTCCCCCGCCTTTTGTATTTCGGTCTGGGTTTTGTGGCCGAAATGTATGGTATGAGTTGTAGCCTGGTAGTGCTGGGGTGCTCTCTGGAGCCTTAAACCTGGTTTCTGTTACTGCACATATATCAATTTTCTCCATACCGAGGAGTGCCTCGAGTGCGTGTATTTTGAGGTTTAGACTTTTGGCATTGAGTAGCATTACCCTCAGTTTTTTGTTACTTGTGCTATTTACGGCGGTGGGTTTGTCTTTTGAGCCTTGCCTAAAAAAGGCACTATGGGGGTGGCAAGAGCCTTGGCCAGTATTCAAAAGTCTAAGGGTGACAGGTGCACCCATCTCTAGCGAAGCAGCGTGGCTTGTCGAGCATGTCATCCCAGGCTGACAGACACTGAATCCCCTTTGAATGACACCAGAAGCTTAGCCAATTGTTGAAACTGATAATTTTTTCTCTATACCGTGGTATCATTCTTGGTGAGAGCAGGATGCTACTTAGGGTCAGGGTCATACCAGCTTGGGCTATGTGATCAAGGAGCTCCTACATGTCTCTTTTCATGTAGTCCAGGGAGGTATGGCACAGGTCATTCACACCAACATGGACAATGACAGAGTCATATTTGTACTTGTTCTGGAGTGACCTGAGTGCTTGTGTTATGTGGCAGATCCTGGCACCCGACAGGCAGCTAACAGTAACCTTGTTCAGCCTAGTGAGTGGGACGTTAGTCTGCTTGACTATAGCGTCACCTATTACTAGTGTATTGGGTATGTTATTTTGCCTTAAGGGCTGTGATTGCGTGGCACACTGGTTTTGTGAAGTATGTGTTTCATGGTTTGTGTTGGGGGGTGGAGGTTGCTTGGATGTCTGCTTTGGAGGTCTCTGTTGCTTTTGCAGATTTTTATTTAGAGCCTCCGAGTATGTTTTCGTGTATTTATGTGTGTTTTTTGCCGGTGCTGGTTTCATGGCTCTATGTGAGACTGGTGGTGTGATGCAAGTAACTCTTTTATCCTCTTGGCTGCCTGGACCAGTCTTGGGTTGAGAGAGCTTAGTCTCCAGTTTGGCTGTATAATTGCATCTCTCGCATGTATTAGTGTTTGGTGGAAGGAGGAGAGGGTTGTCTGTGTACATGAGGCAACTGTAACATTGCCTTAAAATGCCCAGATTCACCAGTTGGACCGGAGAGTACACCTGAAACTGCCCTTTGGACATGCCTGGATAGGTACAGTGAACTGTTTTACTGATTGGCTGGTAAGGTCGAATAGAGAGCCTTGTCATTCTCTACAGTATAGGGGGGTCTAGTGCTAAGGTTTATTAGTGCTTGCTATGAGTTTTGAGCAAGTGCTGGGATGAGAAGTGAATGGTTTGAGTGCTTAAGTTGAAAGTTTGTCTAGTTCCAAGGGAAAAATTGAAGAGTAGACTGTGGATCCGGGAATAGTTATACCCTAGCTAACCAGCGCTGCCGTGTGTGCAAAACCGCGCAAATGCGGGTTTTGTAGCAGGGAAATGCAAGAGGTGGAAATTAGCCCAAAATGACCAATAAACTACTAATTTCTGGGCTGAAACCACTCCTCCAGGACAGATAGGCTGCTCAAAGCTCCCTCTCTCACAGTGAACAGAGAAACTTCCTTCTATCCAAGTAAGGTATGGGCAAACACAGAAACTTGTAACACAGCCCTGAATTGAGCACTAACCTGAAAACTGGACTATACTAGCTTAGAAAGGTGGGAAAACAAGTATTTTTTTTTTGTTTTTTTTTCAGAAAATAAAGCAGATACAATTAAAAAAACACTTTAAATACACAGAAATAACTATCACACTTGAGTGTGTAGCCTATAACAGCTAAACAGGTAATTTAAACACAAAAATGACTTTGTTAAAGTGCAGGCAGTAAAATAAGTACAATATGTAGCTGAAACTAGCATTTTAAATCACAGAAACTCTAGAAAATTGGCGTTTTAGGCAGAATTAGCTAAAGGCAGCAAGAAAATGCAGAAAAATGATACTTAATCACTCCAAAGTCTCTCTTGTGTCTGTCTGCTGCTGTAGAATTCTGCAGGACGCCAGACAGGAGCTTGCTGAGCTGTATACTCGCCCAAAAACCTCACAAATGTGGATTTTATAGCAGGGAAATGAAAGAGAGAGAAATTAGCCCAAAATAATTTCTGGGCTGAAACCACTCCTCCAGGGACAGATAGGATGCTCAAAGCTCCCTCTCTCAGAGTGAACAGAGAAACTTCCTTCTATCCAAGTAAGGTATGGGCAAACACAGAAACTTGTAACACAGCCCTGAATTTAACACTAACCTGAAAACTGGACTATACTAGCTTAGAAAGGTGGGTAAACAAGCATATGTTTTTGTTTATTTTTTCAGAAAATAAAGCAGATACAATAAAAAAAAACACTTTAAATGCACAGAAATGGGTATCACACTTGAGTGTGTAGCCTACAACAGTTAAACAGGCAATTTAAACACAAAAATGACTGTTAAAGTGCAGGCAGTAAAATAAGTACAATATGTAGCTGAAACAAGTTTTTTAAATCACAGAAACTCTAGAAAATTGGCGTTTTAAGCGGAATTAGCTAAAGGCAGCAAGAACATGCAGAAAAATGATACTTGATCACTCCAAAGTCTCTCTTTTGTCTCTCTGCTGCTGTAGAACTCTGCAGGGCACCAGGCAGGCGCTTGCTGAGCTGTATACTAACGCAACAACCGCGCAAATGTGGGTTGTATAGCAGGGAAATGAAAGATTTAGAAATTAGCCCAAAATGACCAATAAACTGCCAATTTCTGGGCTGAAACCACTCCTCCAGGGACAGATAGGCTGCTTAAAGCTCCCTCCCTCACTGTGAACAGAGAAAATTCCTTCTATCCAAGTAAGGTATGGGCAAACACAGAAACTTGTAACACAGCCCTGAATTGAGCACTAACCTGAAAACTGGACTATACTAGCTTAGAAAGGCGGGAAAACAAGTTTTTTTTTTTTCCAGAAAATAAAGCAGATACAATAAAAAAAACGCTTTAAATACACAGAAATGGCTGTCACGAGAGTGTCTAGCCTATACAACAGTTAAACAGGTAATTTAAACACAAAAACGACTTTGTTAAAGTGCAGGCAGTAAAATAAGTACAATATGTAGCTGAAACAAGCTTTTTAAATCACAGAAACTCTAGAAAATCGGTGTTTTAGGCGGAATTAGCTAAAGGCAGCAAGAAAATGCAGAAAAATGATACTTCATCACTCCAAATTTATAGTGAGGTAGTTAAAGTTGCACATGGATATTGTATTGGGTTGAATGGTGAGAGCCTCCAGTAAGTCCAAGTATGAGCTATGGGTTTCTTTGGTCATAGAGATTGGTCTATAGCTTACAAGGATATGATATGTGACTTTGCCATGGAAATCTACCTATGGAAATCTGCACATGGAGAAGCAGAAGCAAATTGTCTTGTTTGAGGTGAGTTTGTCATTTTATATAGAACATAGAGTGAGACACCTCAACTTTTTGCCACTGCCTGTGCAGTAGCTAGTCTGAATGTTTGGAAGACATTGTAGCCCTGCACTGCTGTGGTGCTCTCCATGGCTTTAAACCATGTCTTGGTAACTGTACATATGTCCACATTGTCCAGGGTGAGGAGAGCTTGGATGGAGTGGAATTTCTTGTTTAAGCTCCTGGCATAGAGCTGTAACACGTTTAGATTGCCTTGGGTTAGTTTTGCTATGTTGGAAGGTTTGGCAGTGTGGCATTTCCTAAAAAAATGCACTGTGGGAGAGGATAATATTTTAGCTAATATTCAAAAGCCTAGAGGGACCAGGTGCAGACAATCCTTAGCAAAGCAATGTTCTCTTTTGACCATATCCTCCCATGCTGACAAATATTGTACCCCCTTGGAATGACATGAGAAACTAAGCCAATTGTTGAAGTCTGTCATCTTTTGCTCGTATTGTGGCATAATCCTTGGAGAAGGTAGAATGCTGCTCATTGCTAGGCACGTGCCAGCCTGGGTCACATAATCCAAGAACTTCATAATGTCTGTCTTCATATAGTCACGTCTATATCACATCATCAAATATGTGAATATTGAACGCTCACATGAGCGAATATTCACGTACTCAAAAACAGTATTGTGGGGGCTGCACCTCCCCACACCCTCGCTAAATATATATTCTTACTCTGAGATTGCACTGCAGTGAGGAAAGGGCAAAAATCACTATCTTCACTGTACCACAACAAAATTCATAAACTTCGAGTACGTGAATATTTGCTCATGTGAGTGTTCGATATTCACATATTCGATGATGTGATATAGATCCATATTGTCAGGATGTATGTCTCAGGTCATTTATACCCACTTGGACGATGAATGAGTCATACTGATACTTACAGTCTAAAGACTTGAGTGCATGGGTGACTTGGTGGATCTTGGCCCCAGTTGACAACTGACTGTGATTTTCTCCTTATTCAGCTTGGTGAGCAGGAAACAGTATCCTATGACTAAAATATTTGGGTAGTGTGTAGGACGAATCTCTAGGGGCCTTTGGGGTTTAAGAAGGGTGCGTGCCTCAACATATTTTGGTCTATGTTTTGGGTCAGTACTGTGTGAGGTGGTTGTAATGCTTACATTACTGAAGCCTGAGTGGTATTTTGAGTGCTTTTGTTTGAGCGTCTTGCCTCCAGTGATAATGTGTACTATGTCCAAAGGATTAGTCGGTTGTAAGTGAACATGAGACAATTCGTATATTGTCTCAGTACGCCCATATCTACTAAGGCAGAGAAACTGGAAAAGTGTTCATCCATGGTGTCAGGGCTTTTTTAGGTGAACTACAAAGAGATGGACCAGAAGGGGTTTACAGCAGGCTAACTTGGGCGCTAATGTGTTTTGCAATCACAGTAGCACCCAGTTATGAACTAAAATGTCTACTATTCCTGGTCTGTATTTTTTTTGTTATCTCTATGACTAGCATAATTTTTTCCTGCATTGTTGCTGTTTGCTATAGTCAACAGTTTTAATATGCTTGGCATTACATATTTTCATGGGTTCATTGGTAAGTACTAAGCAATCAGTCTATAGGCTATTACAAGCATAGCCAGTAAATCATGCTGAGACATACCTTCCAGCCTCAAGGATTACAAAGCAAGATAGACCATGGGGAACTTCAGGATGCCCATGCAGATATCTGGGTTTACCTTGAACGTAGCAAGGGTACTTGACATGTAGTGGAAGTTTGTTCCATTATTGAGGATACAGTGGGCTATAGATATGTTACATCAGTGCATCTTATCTGGTGATGAAGGTTTAGTTCTTTAACTGGGTTTTTGAAGAACCATTTGTTCTGCAAAGAAGTAGGAGGTAAAGAGAGTTAGATCTTTCATATCTTGACAGGCTAGACACAGATTCCCATGGAGGAGTCTATAAGAGACCAAGTACAGACAGAGAAGGCTGTTGGTCTGTCCTAATAAGTAAGAGTTTTGAAGCACCTGAACTTTTTAGCTAGGAATCCCTGAGGTCTCCCATGTTGAGTGATATGTTTAACAAATACATGGCAAAAGGACCATTGTTTTCTGTTACTGGTCTGATAAGAGTAACGGGGAATTAATACTTCTTTGGATATAGCGGAGATACCTTTGTAAATTAGATGATCTGGATAGAAGGTTTTCTGAACTATTTCAAAAACATGATGGTCAAAAGATAAGGATTTATCAACAAGAGTGCCTAGATGCCTTATGGCAGTGCCTGATTGGAAGGATGTGTCACTTATATGGTGTGAGATGAAAATGTTTTGTTTACCAAAATGAGCTGTGCTACATTTTCATTTCTTTTCTCGTTGAATATGATACCACCTTCTGCGGGATAAAGTTTGTTTGTGTCTTTTGGCTTTTCCCGGTTAAGGGTCACCACAGCGGAACTCCGGTCCGCTAATGGTTAGTAGTTGAGTTTTACGTGCCGAGTTACCAGCCCTGACACACAGCCTTCAAGAAGGTACGCCCATTCACGCATGTCTCCATGCAGAAGACGCTCTAGCTGAGAATCGAACCGGACAGCGTCTTACTGTGAGGCGACAACACTACCGCAGCACCACCACCGGGTGTTTGTTAAACTACAAAGTACTTTATTTTGAGATAGGTGATGGTTTGGGTACAGATAATAAGGTAACCTGGTGTGCTGTCAAGGCCCATGGATGAAATGTGCTTAGCTTTAAAAGAGGGCTGTGAAGACTTGTTTTGTAGTCCTTAAAGGAGGTGGCTAGGATTGTGGACTCTATGAAATTGCTGTAAATATGCCTGGAGTAAAATTTGCACTAAATTTGTCAGATAGGATATTAGCTATTTAGTTTGGGTAATAGTCGGTGGTATTATTGTGCACTAGCTTCGAAAATTGTTGTGTTAGTTCTTAATTTCCTGACATAGTTAAAGAAAAGTTTGTAGTTGTTTTTGGTTTTAGTAGCTATTTTAAGTTCATATTCATTTTTGAATTTCATAAATGTTCCATTAAGCACTTTGCTAGTTTTCTTAATTGTAGTTTTAATGTGGGTAAAATGAGACCTCTTTTAAGCATTAAGCAATTTTCTTCTCTTATTATATAACTTATTTTATGGGTATTGTACCACCATAAGTGTTTGTTTTTAAATTTCATATTATATTCAGTGTGGATAGGGACTGCTTTATCAATATAACTATTTAAGTAGTTGTGGAAGTCGGAAGCATAGACAGTGGCTTTAGTGCTCTGTGCAAGAAGTGGTCATATGTTTGAATACACGATCAATATTGGGACCACTTGTAATACATTGCCTTTGTTCATGTTTGTTATTTCTGGTATGTTGAAAACATTTAATGATTTTTTAATTTGAATTAATTCTGTCTTTCTGAGGGAAAATTGTTGCTACCGGCAATTAGCTTGAGCAGTGATGTGGCAATGTGGATTGAAACTGAATGACAGAAGCAGGAAACATGGAAGATGACTGCATGTTTTTATGTTAATTACGTTACTCAGTAACCTTTCATCTAAATCATTTGCCAAGTTATTGATATGTGGTGGTTTTAATAAGATGATGCGTTTGTTTTGTTGCTGCTTTGGCAGTGAACAGTTTTGAAGCTTCTTCTTAGGTTCATAGGTATTTACTAGGCCATTGATTTGTGTGTATCTTAAGAAATGTAGGCTTACATTGCCATGGTAGTTTGTAGCCCATATATTTTGTATATGAAAAACCCAGAAGTGAGCAGAACAAAGAAATGTTGAGACATTTACTTGTTGCCGCCTGTCCCTGAGGGACACATGAGCTAAACCAGCATATAGTTGCATTTTCCCATCCATTCATCCAAATTATGTTTGAACAGAGTAAGATCCAAAAATAAGAATAAGAACCTAGCAAGGAGAGACTTTCCATTGTGTGATTCCTTAAAGCTCTTGCATTAGAGGTAATGTGGGATATATACAAATGACCCTTTAAGGATGTCAGGTCTTTCAAATACATGGCGATTCTAAATGTCTATTTCTTTTTATGGACAAATTCAGGGCAATAAAGCCAGATTCCACTAGCTGTAGACATGCATGTTTCAGCTTTCTTATAATGTCATCTGCATAGCATATGTGGAATGTTTGGCTAATGTTTAGAAATACAGGGCTGTCGTACCCAGCTGATATCCAAACCATTAGCGTGTCTGCAAAATATCCCAACCAACAGACTAAAACAATGAATAAAAAGGTCACACAGAAAAAACAATCAGTAAAAACCAAAAGAAAAATCTAGCAAGGCTAGACTTTTCACTGTGTGATTCTTAATCCTCTTATATTTGAGGCAACATGGGATATATGCAAATGGTCCTTTAAGGACATCAGATGTGTCAGTTATATTGCAATTCTGAATGTCCCAAGTACTTTGTTTTATTTAGAGTGGAAGATGGTTCCATAGAAGAGGTATTCTCTGTGATGCATACCTATCCCTCCAATATTTTTGGTTTATGTTGCAAAAGAAATTGCGATCTTTTGAATGCATGTTCACACTACTATTGGACTTGGGAATGTATAATAGTACTGAAAGGACAGGGTCTACTGAGACTGTATACACAGAGCAGAGGTTGCATCTTAGTAGCCTGTATGATACTGAGTAGAGGGACAAGGCTTTGAGATGCTCTGCATAGTTTTTGTGATGTAGGCCATTTATTTTTTTAGTGATAAACAGCATTGCTCCAGTTGCAACAGTTGTTTGGGCAGGTACATGCCAAGTAGGGCTTTGTATTCAGTGATCGGCCTAAAGAAAGCTGAGAACAGTGGATGATTATGTACCTGAACCTGGACACCATACCTTTGGATGTAAGGTGTACAGTGTAAAAGGACTTCCTTACATTAGTTTGTGTGTGGTGATCAAAAGACAGTTCATTTTCAACATAGATTTCCAGATCCATGACTAATGGTTCAGCTTTCAGGAGTGTGTTGTCAATGTGATAGTTACAAAGGAAGTCATGCTTGCCAAAGGATGTGATTGTACATTTATTGGCATTTAGTTGTAGTTCATGGTTTTGATACCAGCTATTGGTTTTGGAGGGGCTGCATTGGAGGGCTTTGTTGTCGACTGGGGAGTTTATGATGGCAGCAAGTTTACATTCATCTGCAGACTTGGTCAACTATAAACCGTTAACATTTACTTTGATTTCAGAGAAGCAAATGCGAAAGAGGAGGGTCCCTAGGACTGAACCCTGGGGCACACTGCTAGTGACAGGTCTTTTGGAGATGGTAAAGCCATCCACTCTGATTTCCTGGCCTCTGTTTGATAGCCAATTTACTATCCAAATAGTTATATAGGGACTTGCATTTAGCTGTGAGCGTTTATTTACAATGACTGAATATGGGTTGGTGTTGAACGCCTTTGCTAGGTCTAGGTAGTAGATGTAAAGTTTTTGATTTAGTTTGAACTCATCTTGCCTTAATTAGGAGGCAGAGGAGCAGAAAACTGTGTAGAATGATGGTTTCCAGGATTTCTTGTCCTCTTGGCTAAAGTGTAGTTTCAAGAGTTTTCTTTTGTCATCAGTGTTTGAGTTACTGTTTTTGTGTTCAGTGGACTCTTATTGTTTGCCTGCTACTGCTGAGGAAAGTTACTTTGGATCTTTCCAGTGTTTGTACAACATCTCTGAGATGTATTATGACAGATTTTGCTCTATTGTTTTCTGTTAGTGTCTTTAAAATGCATTTAAATTAGTTTAGTTGATTAGCTTGATTTGTAATTTCATCTTAATTTATATTTCAGAGAATGTTGACACTATATACATTCAGTTTTGCTATTCCTAGCAGTTGCTTTATAATTTGTATCTTATATTTTTGTTATTGAATATATGTATGAAATACTTAGGAGTGAGCCCTCAGATAAAATGTGAGGTGACTTGAGTACCATTTAGATTAATTTTGTTAAAGTGAAATGAGAAAGCCATAAACATTACACTTGTTCATTTTTCTCTAGAAATGCATTTGGAAGATATTAACATAAATTACATATGTAATGAATTTGTGAAAATTATCAGAAATGTCTTCAATGAAGGCAGTGAAGGGAGCTTGAGCTTGTGAATTTACAAATGATGAAGTTACAAAATAAATTGCATAAGAGAAAATGGTTCTGATATTTTCATGTCTTACTATTAGTCACCTTGCTCCCCTTCATGAGATCTTGAACTTGTTATGGAGTGTGGGTCTCTGGTGCTCTTTGAGCCTTACACGTATGTTGACTGGAGCATTATACTGCAAATAGGGTCATCTTTGAAAATTTGGTTTGAGAAGAATGGTCAGAGGAAGAGTGATCCAAAATGTAACCTTTATGGTAGTTAATTTAAAGAAGCAGAGAATCTCTCTTCATCACCTCAAAAAGGAATGCCCAGGCATTTCCGGTGCTATGATTGGGGGATGGAGTGTTCATTTCCAAACAATTGGTGGCCTGGTGACTTATGTAGCCTTGCTGAGATTAACCTGAAACATATTTATGGATCAACAGTATGACCTCAACTTCTGCATGTTGAGTGGGTTAGGAGGCTCGTTGTGGTGCCAGTCAGTTGGCAGACAGGAGAAGGTTAAATTAAAGTTGTATTAAAATGGACTAGATCCTAGGAATGGAAATTAGTTCTTAGACCATAACATGTTACTTAACTGCTGAAGAATAGACGAGAGCTTGTATAGGAAATTGAAAAGTGCCAGATATATTTAGTTGGCTTTACGTTTACATGAGTAGATGATCCTGCAACTGGACTTCTTAATGCTGGATTATCTGTCACTTGCTTTATTGTTGACCCAAAAGAGAAGACCCGAGTAGATATAAATTCAGTTTTGCTGTTTATATCAAGTTATTTTAGATATTTTTGTTTTCTATTTCCATGACTGAATATATGTGTAAAAATATCTGTGGGGTGCTATGCAGTTGGTGTTTGTGCCAATATGCAAGAAGGTCATCTCAATTTAATTTTGTGATGCACAAATAAAAAATTCTCACTGCATTTTATGCATAGTCCCTTAACGGAAATTCAGAATATTTCAGACTGTGAGTACAGTGCCTGATAGAATAGTACTGGCTGATATGTTAGTTCTACTGGAAGACTTCAGTGCTCACATGGGAAATTATAGAGATACCTTGAAGGATGTTATGGGAACAGCAGCTTGCCTGCTCTGAAATCAAATGGTGATCTTTTTTTCTACTAGTCATGGATTGCCCATAACAGGCACCTTATTTGAACCCAAGGATGGTAACGTGCTAAGTAGTAAATGAGGTATCTTGGTACCTTGTGCCAAAGGTTAGTGATTGACTTGGTAGTTAAGTCATCATACCTGACACTGTGTGTTCTGGATACTCAAGTCAGCTGAGATGCTGAACTGTTAAATAATCACTACTTGGTGGTGAGTTGAGTTAGACATCTGATGGGGGGAGGGGATTGGACAGGTCCAGGAAATTCATACCTGTAGTGAGGATGTGCTAGAAATGCTTAGAAGATGCATCTGTGTAGGGTAAATTCAACTCTGACTTAGTTTCTCCTAGTATGTAAAGAGGTTGAGGATGTACATTTAAATGAGCGCTGTTCAAGTCCTCTATAGCTAAATATGATTGGTACTTTTCATGGTGGTAACTTACTGACCTAATGGTTTTCACCGGTGGTTTGTGATGATATCAGGTTAAAGACAGATGTCCTTTGCAAACACAGCATAGGGACTGCATAGATTTAACTGATGGCACTAGTTGCAGTACTCATGGAAGTAAAGGATAGGTGCAGGTGGGGGTTGGATACAACATATTAAGTGACCTTCATCCTGACTAAGAAGAGGAGAGAAGGGCATTGTTCAGGATGTTTTCAGCAAGGATAGCAACATGCTAACCTTTTTACTGGGAGTTTCTTTGGATGATGAAGGAACCCGAGGAGTGCCGGAATCCCATGCTGTCCTCTGAAGAGTTAGTGATAGAAGCAGTGACTAAACAGTTGTGCTCTGACAAGCCTTTGTAATTTTAAGACATTCATCTAGCAGTGAAGAAGATGTCTTGTAATGTCATGGTTAATTAAGCCTTTGGAATTTTATGACAGTCATCTAGCAGTGAAGAAGATGTATTGTAATGTCACGGTTAATGTGCCTTTTGAATGTTGTGTGGAAAGTAAAGGCCAGACATCTGAATTGGCAGACTGGGACAGAGGTCCCTGCTTTCAGAAAGTGGACAGGAGGGTGCATTCTAATTATTGATTGATCTCAGTCCTTATTCCATCTGACGAAGCATAAGCCAGAATCTTGAAAAGGAGATTTGGCCCAATAATTAAGCCTCTTGTTCCAGAGGAGCAATGCAGTTTCCATTCCTGATGCAGAGTTGTGGATCATCTCTTTCTCCTTGCAGAGAAATTGGAGATATTGTGTGTGTGTGTGTGTGTGTGTGTGTGTGTGTGTGTGTGGGGGGGGGGGGGTATTGCAGTTTCCATTACTGTTAATATCTATTTTTATGGGCCTGTCAATTTGGAGATATAAAAGTATAAGATTCCAGGACCAGTGTTTCATGCCATTTGGTCCCTTTTGAGAGACTAAAGTTGTGTTCACATTTTCAGCTTTAAGATGAAGTTTAGTAATAGCAGGTACACTTTCACATTTTAAGGAGACCTGCATGTGAGGGTGAACATATTCAGCAAATCACCACTGTATCTCTTCTCCAGGTACATCTGGACTGCAGTTGTAGTATCCTACACCACAAAGTATGCATATGAAGGTATGCTGTTTACAGCCTGTCACATACCACTATGTGAGCTATGCGTGTGTGTGTGTGGGGGATCTGAGACATATTTGCCACTGCTGCAATCTTACATTTATGTATTTATGTTTGCACTGGTTACACTAATGCATGTTTCAGCAAGAGAGGATAACATATGACTAATACCAGCAGGTCACCTGTGGCTGACTGTGAAGATAATGTGCACATGGCACCGTCAAATGGCACACTGGCAATGTCAGCAATTCCAACATTTTAGGTCTCATACATATCCCCCACATATGATGTGGTGATGGAGAAGCAAACCACACTGCCAGCCACACCAGTGCTTAACACTAGACATCTTATGACTGAACCCCATTCTGGCTACACAGGAGTCACCACCATAATGGCATCTGTTAGCCACACTGCCTTTGATATGCACGTACACACCATTGTGAAGTAGAATGTATATAGAATGTAGTCAGGGACCTAGGAACTTGGGTCAATAATTCACTCTCTTTAACCATCATGTGACAAATGCTATCAGGGAATCATTTTATTTAGCAAAGCTAATCTCCAAAGGAGATCAGACAAATTACTGAGTACAGTGCTGCCTTTGGGATGTATCTCACTAAACATATCAAGCAATTAAAAAGACCCTCAAGGATCCTTAACCAAAATGTCATAGGCCTAAAGTCCTTGGGCTATCAAGAGAGGCTGAAACTTTATCCCTTTATTCAGTGTCTTACAGAAGTTTGATGGGGTAATCTATGTCTTGCTTACCATGCCATCAGAGACAAAGTTCTCTTGGACCCCCTGTATAACTCCAATGCTGTATAACTCCAACAATACTAGAACCAGGGGCCTAAATATTTACCAGTGGATAAATAAAACATGGTGGAGGGACAGATTTATAATCCAGCACTTCCCTAACTTCTAGAATAAATGTTGCCTTTATGTTCAGCAATTTGATTCAGTATCTTTCTTTTAACATGACCCAGATGGCTGGAAGGTTATTGCTAATATTACAAGTCTAGCTCCTGTACACTGAAAATTCTTGGCATTCAAAATGAATGATCACTGAGACACAGAGAGCCCAATTTAAATGTCTGTGAATTACTTTGCCATGTTTCAGGTCTTCATTTGCATATGCAGTCACTTATTCACATGTAGGCCCTCATTTGCATACCAAGCATGCTGCTCTACTACTCCTGTAATGAAGCTGAGCTACTTTCCTATCTTAATTGCCGCCTTCCTGTGCATCACCATTTTTTATGCTATTTTCCTCAATACTATGCACTAAATATTCAATATTTATGTAAGGATTTGTGACTTTAACAGTGTCATTAGCTAAGATCATATGACTTAAAATGAAGTTATATAAGGTATAGGGGGTGAGGTCATTTTTAAGTTGGTCTGTACTAACCTAAATGCATTTTTCTTTGAAGTGGTGCTTGGTGTTGCTTTTGTTCAAGTTCCACATTTCCTGCTGTTAGTCGATTGAGCTTTACTGCAGTCTGCCATTTTTTAATAGTAGGAATTACAGTGTCAAAGAATACACAGTGCATATAAAATGTGTACACACTCCTGTTAAAATTCCAGTTTTTGTGATATAAAAAAATGAGACCACAATAAATCATTTCAAAATTTTTCCCACCTTTAATGTGACCTATAATCTGTACAATTCAATTGAAAAACAAGCAAATCTGTTAGGGGAAAAATATAAAAAATAAAAAATGTACAATAAGCTGGTTGCATAAGTGTGCATAACCTTAAACTAATACTTTGTTGAAGCACCTTTAGATTTAATTACAGCATTCAGTCTTCTTGGGTACACACCTGCCATAAATTAAAGAGACTCTGATTAACGCCAAATAAAATTCAGCTGTCCTAGTAGGCTTTTCCTGACATTTACTCAGTTGCCTGCTATAGTAAAAGCCATGGTTCGCAGAGAGTTTACAAAGCATCAAAGGGATCTCATTGTTGAAAGGTATCAGTCAGGAGAAGGGTACAAAAAAATATCCACAGCATTGCATATACCGTGGAACACAATGAAGACAGTCATCAAAAAGTGGAGAAAATATTGGACAACAGTGACGTTGCATAGAACTGGATGTCCCTTCAAAATTGATGAAAAGACAAGATGAAAACTGGTTAAGGAGGCTGCCAAGAGACCTACAGCAACACTGAAGGAGCTGCAGGAATTTCTGGCAAGTACTGGTTGTGTACTACATGTGACAACAATCTCCCGTATTCTCCATATGTCTGGACTATGGGGTAGGGTTGCAAGACGGAAGCCTTTTCTTACACAGAAGAACATCTAGGCCTGGTTAAAATTTGCAAAACAATACATCACATCTCCCAAAAGCATGTGGGAAAATGTGTTATGGTCATTTAAGACCAAGGTTGAACTTTTTGGCCACAATTCCAAACGGTACGTTTGGCGCAAAAACAATACTTTGCATCACCAAAAGAACACCATCCCCACAGTGAAGCATGGTGGTGGCAGTATCATGCTTTAGGATTACTTTTCTTCAGCTGAAGCTGGGGCTTTAGTCAAGGTGGAGGGAATTATGAACAGTTCCAAATACCAGTCACTTTTGGCCCCAAACCTTCAGGCGTCTGCTAGAAAACTGAAGATGAAGAGGAATTTCACCTTTTAACACGACAATGGCCCCAAGCATACATCCAGATCAACAAAAGAATGCTTCACCAGACGAAAATTAATGTTTTGGAATGGTTCAGCCAGAGCCCAGACCTAAATCCAGTAGAAAATCTGTTCGGTAACCTGAAGAGGGCTGTGCACAAGAGGTGCCCTCACAATTTGACAGATTTGGAACGCTTTTTCAAGGAAGAGTGGGCAAATATTGCCAAGTCAAGATGTGCAATGCTGATAGACTGCTACCCAAGAAGACTGAATGCTGTAATTAAATCAAAAGGTGCTTCAACAAAGTATTAGTTTGAGTGTGCACACTTCTGCAACCAGCTTATTGTATGTTTTTCATTTTTTTATATTTTTCCCCTAACAGATTTGTTTGTTTTTCAATTGAATTGTACAGGTTATAGGTCACATTAAAGGTGGGAAAAGTTTTGAAATGATTTATTGTGGTCTCATTTTTTTATATCACAAAAACCTAGCATCTCAGCAGGCGTGTGTAAACTTTTTATATCCACTGTAGTCTCAGTATCATATCAGGTATTTACGTAGAAACAAGCCTACTTATTACAATTATTATCATGTGAAAGTCTGAACAAAGGAAACGGCATGATTAGATAATCATTTTAAACCATATTTATAATGAGTAATTTGAAGAGCGACTTTTACAATGAGAATAGTGGATCATTTGGTATTGGTTGAGCAGCCAACAGTCATGATACAAGTATTCATTTAATAAGTCACCCTCAGTTGTACTGACTATCTGCAAGTTGCATACCAGGTGCCATTATTAAAATATATGTATTTTTTTTTTGTTTGATTTTCCAACAGACTTAAAGACCTATGTGATGTTTTGATATTCAGAATACTGATTAAATATATGGCATTATTTTTAAACTGGCACTTAATGCAGAATATTAAGGTCTTCTTGTATTCAAGTGTATAGAGCTTGATACCTTCTTCTTCCACTTGCCTGCTGTGGACTGGGAGCAAGTCAGGTTGCCCCTAAAAAGGGACAGTTGCACCCAGTGTTAACTTTCCCAGTTAACAAATATATACAGTAAAACTACCACCAGATAACAGCATTGAACTTGGATTTCACCCTTACTCTGCAGTGATTGTTTTATCACTTTAGCAACTAACTGATGGCAAGAATTCTGTGTGTATAGATAGGATTTGCAGAATTAATTGGCATTTCAAGGCAAGATGGAAAGGAAATTATAATACAGGATTCTTCAGATGTCTCTAACAGTAAAAGAAAAATGCAGTATTCATATACAGTTTCGTGCATCCCTATTTTTATAATAGATAAAATTACAACGAATAACAAAAGAAGTTTTAAATCCTTTTTGGAAAAAAATACACACTGACAATTAAACTTAAATGCAGCATGATCATCAGTTATATCATTTGTATTCAGTGTTTCAAGAAAAACAAATTATTTGAAAATGCTATCTACAAACCAGACTTGGAATAAAGTATAGAAACAGTCAAATTAAGTGGCAACATTGAACAGTATTGACAAGCAGTAACTTTCTAATATTACACTTGCAAGGGAGCATTTGCAGAAATATAATTAATTGGCAGAGTAGTACAAGCAGAAAGATGGCAAAAGTGCATAAGTTCATAAGTAATTTGGTAAATTTTATGGAACAGTTTAAGGTACAATTTGAATAAGAATGTAGAAACACATGGCATGTTGAGATCTGCACAGCATCGCAGCTAGGTTATCAGTCTGAGAGTCAAAAATAAAGTATTCAATAGCCTCAGGAAAGCTTTCATAGGCTATGGTAGTAAATGCATAAAATTAACTGCCTTCAAGCTCAACATTTTTCTGGTCTACTGAGAATTATGCAGTCTTTCTTCTGAGAGGCCTAGAATTAGTATAATTTTTGTAGGCGGGGCTGTCTGCTTCAAAGCTTTGGATCCTGTATTATGTGACAGTGAGTAGTAATGAGATGTTTTCTGTGGTGAATAGCTTTGTTTTGACATGTATGATTCTGTGAAAATTATCATCTCTTCTAAATCTGGAGTTCCTCCATCAGTTTTTGTGAGCTCTAACTTATAGATTGTTGTCTACTCAAAAAGTAGAAGTCCTACAACAGTTTCTGTGAGCTTTAACTTGTGTATTATCATTTGTACTGTACATCAATTTTTGTTGGCTGCAACTTTTAAGACTGTTATCTGCTTTAAATCAAGGTTCTTGTGTTAGTTTTTATCAGCCATGTCTATTAAAGTTCTTTCAAAACTACAAATGCTTACTAATTACAGGCATCTGTAAATATGGATGAATGTATGGTACTGAGGAGATTAATGACTTTTTCATTCTCAATAACTCAATGAAATCCCTAGTGCCTATTTCAGTATCAGCTTACAACTGATTCTCATATTAGTCAGACAGTAGAACAGTAATGATGAAGGCAGGGATTCTGTATGAGGACCACCAAAATGGGAGTGTATGGAACTTGGTTTACTGTTTTTTGTAGTGCTTTACCACAAAGCACTTTGGACAAAGATAAAATTCAAACAAGCAAAAGACAGGAAAATAAACAGCTAAGGGGTATACTAAACACAATTAATTAATTGATTTATTAATCATCTAGATGAAACAATGATGTTTAAGAATTAATTTAAATAATATCAACTAGAGAGAGAGAGAGATAAACTATGCTTGTTGGAGTTGACGTGTAGAAACCATGGTGTCCAACAGCTTGAATTTTCACACAAGTAAACCAGTTTAATTTATTTATTTATTTGTTTTATTTTACATTTGTTAACCAGGGTTGTCTGACTGGGCCAAAGGCTCTTTTTCACCAGAGGCCCGGGGAGAAAAACTCCACACAGAAAGACAATTACAGATACATTTAGATGTTTAAACAGCATCACAATACATACAAAATATACATGTTTTTACAGTTGTGTAAAGACAGCAGAAGTACAGGGGAATCAGAAAAAAAAAAACAGTTGATAATAAGAATAGTTATCCTGGTATCCAGTTGTGGTTTGAAATACAATACAATGCATACATAGTACATTGGAATATTTTTGCAGTAGCATGAAGACAGCTCACTAGAGGAAAATAAACCTTCATTAGTAGTATAGATCATTACACAGTTTCATGGTCACTATTTGTTTTAAAAGTAGTATCTATTTAACTTGATGGGGTCAGTATATGCAAGTGAGAGTGAGAATTTTGTAAGTAAGATGGGCATAGTGTATGTTCCTTGTCTGATTGCTCTAGTCTGGGGAGCAGTCATGGCACAGCCAGCTTTGCTTCAGATGATGCCTGATAAGGTTTTTAAAAGAGGCTTTAGAGGATGTGATTTGTATGCTAACGGGGAGGGTGTTCCATTTTTTAGCCACTGTACTGCTGTATAGTGAGTCTCCAAAGCTGTTATTGCTGTTAGTGACTTCTAGTAATAGTTTGATGATCGAAGAGGCCTTGTGGCTGAGTGCTGTTGTACTAGGTTTGTGAGGGCAGGACACTTATTGGGTGAGTAATAGACAGAGAGACAGAGCTGAAGTTAGTAGGTTGGGTAGTTTAAGCCAGTGGAGCTGGTGCACCACAGTGATGGGATCTGTATGGGCAACTCTGTTGTAGCAGGCTTCCATTTTGCTTAGGTCAGTTGTATTGAGATTTGTTAGAATGGGGGCTGCATAGAGTAGGGTGGATAGAGGTTGGGTGCGAGCAATGGCAGATCTTGTATTGTTAGTGAGAAATTGTTTGATTTGATAGAGTGATCCCAGTTTGGCATGTACTTTTTTATAGTTAAGTTGAGATGAGTATCAAATTTTAGTTGGCAGTCTATGGTTATTCCTAGTAGCTTAGTCTCTGACACTGGAGTGATTGGAGTAGAGCTTGTAGAGTAGATGATGGAGTAACTTCTATTGGAGTTTTTGTTAGCACTGGGTATAATCATTAGTTGTGTTTTCTTAGGATTGAGGATAAGTTGGGCTTTGGTAAGATAATTTTCTACATCAGTGAATGCTAATTGAGTTGTTTGCAGGAAGGTGAGAATATTTTGTGCAGCACGGATTAAGTTAGTATCATCTGCGTACTGAGTGATAGATGCATGCTGTGTGGAGGTATGAAGGTCATTTGTGAATATTGTGAAAAGCAGGGGTCCTAAAATAGAACCCTGTGGGACTCCTGTAGTTATGGGTAACAGAAGTGAGAGAGAATGTTCCCATTTCACAGCCTGGTACCTGTCATTTAAGTAGCTATGGAACCAGGTTACTATGGACCTTGACAGGTTATATTGGTTTAGTTTATTTAGCAGAATTTGGTGGGATACTGTGTCAAATGCTTTGGACATATCCAAAAAGAGAGGTGACACTTGCAGGCCTTTAGTTTTGAGTTGATTTGTTGTGTCCGGGAAGCAGAGGAGGGCTGTGGCGGTGCTATGGGTGAGTCTGAGACCATGTTGAGTAGGGGACAGGATATTGTTGTCTAGGAGGTGTTGTAGTACCTGGGAATTAATGCATTTTTTCTAAGATTTTGGCCAGGAGGGATAGTATTGCAATGGGTCTATAGTTATTAAGTTCAGTGGAGATCCCCCTTTGTGTATGGGAGTAACATGGGATATTTTCCAGAATTTGGGAACATAGTTTTCAGCAACAGATCTATTTATGAGAGTGGAGATTGGGATTGCAGTAGCATCGGCTGTGAGTTTTAAGAAGTAGCTGGGGAATAGGTCTGCTGCGGTTGATGGGGTTTTCACTCTGGAGAGCATATTTTGATAGAGCTGGTGGGCACTGTTTTGAGGGTAAAGCCTGTATTAGTATTGTTCGTGGTGGGAAGGATAGTGAGGTTGGAATTGTCCTGAGTTCACAAAATGGGAGTTGAATTGTGTTTCAATGGGAACTTTCGTATCACGGACGGTCAGTTTGGGGGTAGCCGTTTGAGTGGGTTTTACCAACTGGTTTACACTTTTCCAAAATTTTGCGGGATTGTATTGGTATTTAGTTTGCAAGGTATTATAATAAGATTTTTTGAGCTGCCTAATGCATTTTTTTGCACGGTTGTGTAGCTCTCGACAATTACTTAAGCTTTGTATGTCCTTGGTTCTTTGGTAGAAGAACCAGGTAGTCTCTGGACTTGAGGATTTGTTTGGATTCTTTGCTGAGCCAGGGGTTCAGAGAGGTTCTACCCTTGACCTTGCGCAGTGGAGCAACAGTGTCTAGCTGTTTTAGAAATGTTTTGTTGAAGTAGGCCACAGCCTGGTCTAGTGGGAGAGTTTTTAGAGGGGTCCAGTCATAGTTATACAGTAAAGTTTTAAGGACCTCGGGAGAGAAATTCTTTGTGTTTCTTGTGGATTTATTGATAGTGGTTTTGCATTGGCTTTTTCTGCTACTTATTAGGTGTATTAGGTTGTGGTCACTTAAACTATCTGGGAGACTGCCTGTGTGGGGATACAGTGTGGGGTTGTTAGTTAGTGCCCAATCTAAGATGGATTCCCTTTTAGAGTTTTTATCCCATCTAGTGGGAATTTGGACTAGCTGCTGGTAGCCATGAAGATTTATTAGATTACTTGGTGCTGCTGATATACAGATGAACCAGTCTAGGTTGAAGTCCCCCAGATTGAGAGTTTCTTGTGAGCATGTGGTAGAGCATCAGTATAACATGTCTTCAAGGCTAGCAGGTGTATTACCAGGTGGGATATATATGGCAATGATGGGGGATTTTTTGGGGGTTTAGTTGGAGTTGTGAGATAACTATGTTCCAATTATTCGGAGAGGGACAGGAGTTGGGAATGTTGAGTAGAGTTAAATTGGATTTATACACATATGGCAGTTCCACCCCCTTTATGAAGGGGTCAATCTTGCCTAATGATGTTATAGCCAGCTGGGAGAACTTCTGAGTCAGGTATGTTTTTATTTAGCCAGGTTTCTGTTATAGGAACTATATCTGGAGAGTACTGTGCTATTGTGGCTTTGAATTCATGTATTTTATTTTTGATACTTCTAATATTGATATTTAGTATTAAGAGATGGTTATTTTTGCCATTGTTGGTCATCTGCCTGGGGATGAAAGTAATAGGGGCAGTAAGTTTCGATGATTGTGCTGAAATGGTTTGTGTTGGGTAGGATGGATTTGGGCCTGGATTGGGGTGGATGTCCCCACTTCTGGTGAGCTTGGTATTGAAAAAGTGGAACAGATGCTTGAGTTTACAGATGAGCATAAGAAGGTGTTGTGTTTTTTTAGAATTAAAATCAGTGCATATGTGTTTTGTTTTGAATTGGTCAGTTGTGTTGTTCTTGAAAAGCTGTGGACAGATATTGTAGTGTGACGTGTCTGCATGTGGGATTATGTAGTGTTGTGTTGAGCTACTAAGTTTAGTGATATAGATAGACTGGTTACTTGCGGAGTTATATAGAATTATGAAAAGGCATAGACTTAGTTGCATGATATCCATGTTTGTGTAAGGGAGAGGTGGTTACTAGGTGGAGGTGTGGCTAGGGAATGCAGGGATGTACTCTATGTGAATGGGTGAGTAGTGAGGGGTGATGTAATAATTACGTGAGGGAGTGTGAGTGGTGGAAATGGTGTGGGGTGGAGCAGTGGATGTGGTTGGAATACTATAAATCTAGAGGTAGTGGTGGCGGGTGAGAATTGGGGGCAGGCTGGGGGAGCAGAGTGATCCCAGAGCGGAATGAGATGATGTTTCAGAAAGCCTGTAACAACAGTCAGCAATAAGACTAACTCCAGTGTAAAAATGCCTGAAGGTAAGAAGATCAGCCTGTAGCAGCTGACAGAGTCTGTGTCTTAAGTAGTGAGGGCGGGAAAAGGTACGATAGTTTGGTCCAGAAAGTGCATGGGCAAAGGGTACATAGAAGTAGAAAGCAATGGTACTTGGCTATGTAAAAGGAGAAAATAGTACTATAGTAGCAGAGGAAAGAATGCAATACTGGCACAGTGATAAAGAGCAGCAGCTAAAGAGAAAGAGAGCTAACTACCCGGTACAGTATTGTAAAGGTATAAGAAGTGGGGTAGACAGTGAGATAGGGAGGAGCAAACAAGAAAGAGAGTGTGGAGGTTCCTTTGCAGCCTGCTTCCTGGGGGACACAGGACAAATTATACAGATAGTAAAAACATAATTACTGTGCTGGACATACAAAGATGGTTTTCCTTTGAACAGGGAAGGGTCACCCGGCACAGTTGGTAACAAGCCCAGCCGCTGGGAGAAATGGAGTAACAAACTTTAGGTAGGATAAAGAGTGTGGTTTCCAGATGGAAGGGTGTTCTAAAAGAATGGAGCACAGATGAGAATAAAGCAGTTAATTATCAATAGCAGTGAGAAATATATATAACAAATCTAACACAAAACGCAACACCAGGCAACAAAATTAATGACATTTACAGAATGCATTCCTCTACCATCTTAATTAGGTTCAGCTTACAAGACCAAGTAACAGTTGCATATCAGTACAGATACACACGAATAATTATCATTGTAAAAAATGTGTTTATAGGGGGGCAGAATAGTGTAACAGGCTCAACTACAGTATATAAGGAAGAACATAAAATCCTTTTAACACCAGTTAATGTAGAAGCTCGTCTCTCGACAAGTACAGCAAATCAGAGTACATGCAATAGCTGATAATACGGCAGTTGAATGTAGCACATGGGATAATGCAGAGGGCTATATTTCAGGAGGTATAACACCATTTAGGAGTGTAATATAAAGGGCACAGTCATAGAAACAGAACCCAACTGCCTCGCGCAAGTTTGAATTAAAAAGAAAAGTGTTCCCATCGATTGTCAGTTTTCAGTAAGTGTGTGGGTTAAATTTTATATGTATGTATAGATATATATATATATATATATATATATATATATATATATATATATATATATATATATATACACACACACACACACATGTTTCTATGGGATGTTACTAGCAAAAACATTTGCTAGTGCTCACTGATAGCTGCTGCAGATTTTGTAGCCACTAAAACGCATCATCTGACATATTCTCATAAGATTTAAATGTAGGTTCATAGGTTCATAGGTTGATACTAGGCTATCTTCCCTAGGGCATTTACAAGTGTGTTTGGCTTTCGCCACCCTTCTTAGATTAGTTGACTGTGCCTCTGTATAGTAGGTCACAGAAGATAGCCCATTTAAGGTTAGTTTACCGTGCCTCTGTCTAGCAGTGACACAGAAGAGATCCCAGGGGTAAATTTACAATCTCCCATCCAAACGTCAAGATTCTTCTTGAAGAGGGTCATTGAGGGGCTCTGTCTGACATGGATTGGGATTTTGTTCCAGAGTGAGGGGAGCCTCTGGGATATGAATCTGTCCCTCCAGCATGTTCTATTTATTTCTGTGCTGAGGTTTAAGTCACTAGAGCGTGTAGTTCTGATGGATTTGGATTTCTTGAGGTGGAGCATGTCCATTAATTCTGGGTTGGACGTGGCTTTATATGTCAGGCACAGATCGCCTCTAAGTAGGCGGTAAGCAACTGCGTAGAGCTGGAGTTTCTTTAGCCTAACTGCATAGGGCATCTGTTTGAGTCCCTTGATCCTCTTGGTGAGGTACTTTTGGGGTCTTTCTAGTTATAGCAGGTGTCGGGTAAGGTACATCCCAAATGGGGCATTGTATTCAATTATGGGCCTGATGAGTGATGAGCAGAGGGGCACAATGACCTCTTTTGATCTAGATGTGAACCCCTTCGTGATAAGGTGGGCTATATAGAATGTCTTTCTAACCACGTTGGCAATGTGATTTTCAAAGGAGAGATTGCAATCTACTTGGGTCCCCAAATCCCTAATTACTTCTTCCGTGCTTAATGGATTACCACCTATGTGGTAATTTGTGGGCACTTTGTTTTTCCCAAAGGGGATGAATATGCACTTTTTGGCATTTAGCTTTAGGCCATGGCTCTGGCACCAGTTATCCATCTCTGTGAGACCTTTTTGGAGGATGCTTGTGTCAGCTGGCGAGTCGATTATGGCACCCAGTTTGCAGTCATCTGCAAACTTTGTCAGCCATAGTCCTCCTGTGTTAGCCTGTACCGCAGAGAAATATATACCGAACAAGAGAGGTCCCAGGACTGAGCCTTGTGGGACGCCACTTGTAACTGGTTTAGAGTCTGACATGGCACCTGCAATTCTGACCATGTGGGTTATATCCCTAAGCCAGTTTGCAACCCATCTTGTGACATAGGGGTTGATATTTAAGCTGGTGAGCTTATTTATGATGCCCGAGTGGGGTATTGTGTCGAAGGCTTTTGCAAGGTCAGGGTAGGCTGTGTAGACTACCTTCCCTTCGTCTATGGCCTTGGTGAATGTTTCAAAGAAATTGACCAGGTTCAAGAGGCAAGATCTGCCCTTAACAAAGCCGAATTGGGTAGGACCCAGTGTTTGGAGGTTCCCAATGTCTTTGTTTATGAGTTCCATGATGATACGCTCCAAAGCTTTGCAGACCAGGCTAGTTAGACTTATAGGGCGATAGTTTCCGGGGTCTGTTGTGGCACCATCTTTATGGAGTGGGACCACTGTTGCTGTACGCCATTCTTTGGGTACATATCCTGTTGTAAGGCTGAGACTGAACAGTGATTTTAAGTGAGGTTCAGTTCTTCTTGGAGCTCATGTAAAACGAAGCCCGGGACACCGTCCGGTCCCATTGATGCTGTGTTTTTTGCTTTGGAGAGGGCAGCTCTCAGCTGTGCATCTGTGATGTCACGGAGGCTACACTCTGTTGGGATAGTCATTTGCTCATTTGGGGGGGGGGGATTTTGCACTGAACCTGTCTGCCAGGATGTTGGCAATGTCTGTGGGTTCAGTGTATTTTTTGTCATTTTGCACTAACTCAGAGCATATCTGGGAGTTCCCACCCAGGTTTCTAACATAACTAAAGAAAGCCTTGTGATTATCTTTAGCGTCTTGTGCAATTTTTCTTTCGAAGCTAGCCTTAGATGATTTTATGAGGGATCATAGTTTCTTGCTAGTGCTGATCAGAGTTTCCTTCCCTTTCAGGGATTTTGCTCTATCATATAGTAACTTCCTCCTTCTGTTGTACAGCTTATTTATGGCTGGGGTCCACCAGACAGGTCTCCTGCCTTTGGAGGAGTGTGTCTTGGTTTTATTTGGGATAGCACAATCCATGCATTCCTGTAGGTATCCATAGAATGCGTTTGTAAAGGATTCTGCGGTTTGGGCCATATTTTCCACTGGCCCTGGGGCTTTGAAGGATTTTGTAGGATATTTACAAATAAACTCACAGCAGCAGAATTCTAAAATGTATTTATTGTAATTTATTGACATTTGCTTGCTGTAAAAGCGTGACTAAGCTATGATTCCCTTTTTGTAGGTGACTAAGCTATGATTCCCTTTTTGTAGTTGAGGCACAGGGAGAAAAGCTGCAGTAACTTGACATTAATATATGTCAGACAGATATATTACAATTTACACACAATAGTATATTATAAAAATTACAGAATTACTTTGACATTTGAAGTTGCCACAGATTAATGAAATTATGCTGCAGTATTACATGGCTTAATAGTTGTGTGATAGTTGAGTATGAATGTTGATCGTGTAAGTGGTAGGAAGGATCAACAGTACTACAAGTGTCAAATTATGGATTGCATAGAAAAAAGATTACTCTCAAAATACAGAAATTTCCCTTCAAATGCAAGTAAAACCAGGTTCAACTGAGCAAATAACTTTTCAAAATCATTTAATAAAACCAAGACCTCATATGAACTCCAGCTTATTACCAAATCAGAAGAGAATCAAAGAGCTTTTTAACTATATAAAGAGAAGAAAGAAGGGAAGTTAGACTCCAGTCACATTACCCTCAATCATTGTTAGAGAAGCAGTGCCTTTCGGGTTAATGGTACACTACACTCCAAACCTGAAGTTATCACCCACATTGTAATAAGTAAACATAATACTGTTTTCAGCTTCCCACTGCACATGCCTACTTCAGTACTGTACCATGTGGTAACCCGCTGACCATAGCCTGGGGTCCAGTAGAAACAGCCTTCTGAGAAGCACTGCAAACCTTATCTTGTATTTTTCTTATTAGCAGTATCATGTAAAACTTGGCAGATCCCCAGAACATCTTATTTAACAAATGTCTTTCCATACCCAGTAGCAGAACACAGTGCTCCCTATCCATAAATGTGAGTCCATATTTAAGCCAGAGAACTACTGAACAATTAATTTTATCAGTGTCATCTACCAGTTATGGAAGGGATAATGATTCCCATAGTTTTGACATGATGCAGTAAGGTGTAAATGGTGTATTTCCTATTTTCATGTAAAAAAAAAGCAGTGTGTCACAGGTATATATTAATAAGTGTATCCCTGTGCCAGATTATGCCTTCTGTTATGTTATTTGAAAAAATGTATTACCATTTACAGGACTCAAAATATTGCACTAGTTGCATCTCTGTTGTTGTCTGTCTGAGAGTATTGTACTCTGCTGATTCCCTACATAATATCTATTTTTGTTTATTCACACACACACACACACACACACACACACACACACACACACACACACACACACACACACACACACACACACATTTATTTATTTATTTATTTATTTTACATTTGTTAACCGGGATAGTCCGACTGGATATATGTCCATTTTCAGCGGAGGCCCGGGGAGAAAAGCTCCAAGAGTAGTACATTGCAACACATAAGAAAAGGCAAAAAGTCAACAAACAATTCGGTTAACAGAAAAAGTAAGAAATACAATTTGCTAAAGGATATCATTTACAAGAAGTAGTCAGCAAAAAAAACATTTAATATGTAGTTATTAGAACTATGTGATACTATCCTATGAGATTATTAGTTAGATGAAGGACATAGGTAACTAATATATATATTGGTGTAGGAATTAGCCAGGCTTAGTACAGTAGCAAGACCTTTTTGAGCCCAGGTATAGTTTGAGCTTGGATTTGAAGTGAGACAGGGAAGAAATTGAGGTTAACTCAGGGGGTAATAGGTTCCAGGCCTTACCTAGGGAGTTTGACAGGAGGGAGTCGCCAGCTTGGTTGTTGGTTTTATAGGTCTGGATGAGGACCTTGTTGGAGGAACGAAGTGGACGTGGATTGTTATACAAGGTGATTAGGGGTTTGAGTGAGGGAGTGTTATCAGGGGTGTAAATGATTTTGTGGGCTATGATCAGTTGGTTGTATAGCACGAGACTAGGAAGTTCTAGCCATCCAAGCTGAGTTAGGTTAATGCAGTGATGTGTCCTAAAAGGGAGGCCGGTGGCAAATCTGGCAATGTGATTATAACACGTGGTAAGTTTATTTAGATTGGACTTGTTGTTATTTAGAAGGAGAGGTGACGCATACAGAAGAGAAGAGAGAAGGTGGGAACGGGCAATGGCTACCTTGGCTAGGGGAGTTAAAAAGTTCTTTATATATCTAGCTGTCTAGTAATAATAAACACACACACACACACACACACACACACACACATAGATATATATCTATCTGTCAAATAATAATACATACACACACACATACACACACACACACACACACACACACACACACACACACACACACACACACACACACACACACACACGTATTTTTATTTATGTAATGTCACATGCACACTCACTGCTGCCCTAGTGGAATTTAAAGTAAATTAAAATGAGTAGCATAAGGAAGCTACTTTATTAATCAGTCTTTCACACCATGTTAAGGCATGTTATAGGATATCAGTTAAGAGTAATGCTAACAGCAGTGTTAAATGAAGTTAATTAATTATTTATTTATTTTACATTTGTTTACTGGGAAAGTCCAACTGGGCAGAGATTGCCCATTTTCAGCGAAGGCCTGGGGAGAAAAGCTCCACATAGTACATCATGATAAAGTAATTTTCTTCAACATTCAATACAGAAAGGCATGCAACATAATCCTAGTACAATTTACAAAAAAAAAATCTGTACAATATATATAGAACCTAGTCCTTTTAAAAACATTTGAAAAATTTATAGAACGTAGTGTGAGAGAGTGAAACACTTTGAAGTATTATGTATGTTGATACTGTAGAACTTACACATTTAATGCACCAATTGCAGTTAATAATAAGAAAGATCTAGGTATATATTACGTTAGTCTGGTTCTTGACAGTTGCATATGCAAGAATTAGATAGGTAGGACTTGAGCTGACTTTTGAAGTTAAATTTGTTATTTTGCATTCTCATTTTATTTGGGAGGGAGTTCCAGATTTTGGCAACTATGCTTGAATAAAGGGAGTCACCAGGCATATATTTGCTTTTAGATATTTCTAGTATCATTTTGTTTGTGGATTTTAGTTGGCAGTTGTTGTTATAAAGACTGAGTATACCTGTTAGTGCTGGTATTTTATTGGGGTGGTAGACTCTTTGGTGTGCTATGGTAAGTTGGTTAAAGTTTAATAAGTTAGGCAATTCTAGCCAGCCTAATTGTTTAAGGGCTTGACAGCGATGGGATCGGCAGGAGGAGTTGGTTGCAAATTTTGCTGTTTTGTTATAGTAGGCGATTAATTTGTTTGTCACCTTTGTTTAGGTTAGTTAGGACATGGGATGACTGTAGTAGCATCAAGAGTAGGTGCGCTCTAGCTGTGGTGGCTTTACTGTCAGTGGTCAGGTAGTTTTTACATCAATAAACGTTGCTGAGTTCTTTATGAACTTTAGTTATGGTCTGGGTTATATGTCTGTCAAATTTTTAGAATTTGGTCGATGATTGCTCCTAGTAGCTTGGTTTGTGGCACCGGGGTGATGAGGGTGTTGTCCTTTGAAGATATTTTAAAAGGTGAGGTGGGGTCAGTAGCCTTGGAGAGATAGAATCACGAGTTGTTGTTTTTTTTAGGATTTAGAGTAAGCTGGGAGTTGACAGATAGTTCTCTATGGTGGTGAAGGATTCCTGTTTTGTTTTCTTCTTGAAGAATTTGAAGAGAAGGAGCTGCTCTGATTAAAGTGGTGTAGTTGGCAGATTGTACCAGGTTTGCTTGATGGGTGGCTGTGTGTAGGTTGTTTGTGAATATGGTGAAAAGCAGGGGTCCAAGTATAGATCCCTGTGGGACACCTAGGGCAACTGGGAGGAGGAGAGATAGTCCATCCATTTAATGTCTTGCTGGCTGTTGGAAAGATCATCTTTAAAACAGAGCAGGGTGGATTTTTTGAGGTTGAGATCAGAAAGGACAGTTAGAAGTTTGCTGTGAGAGACCATATCAAATGCTTTTAACAGGTCTAGAAAGACAGTTGCAACTAAACTGCCTAGGTTTCATTACTGATTGATAATATTGGTAAAACTGATGAGGGCAGTGGTAGTGCTGTGGCATGGGTAGAACCCATTTTGTGTTTGGCAAGAAGGTTGGTGGATAAGAGGTAGTTTAGTATCTGGGAGTGAATACATTTTTCTAGTATTTTTGACAAAGGGGAGAATATGGCTATTGGTCAGTAGTTGGAAAAATTAAGTTGAGGTACCACATTTATGTAATGGGATTATGTGAGAGATTTTCCAGAGGGAAGGTACTGATTGCTCATTGCTAAAATGGAAAGAGGGTATGCTATGGCTTTGCCTGTGATCCAGAGATATTCAGGTGGGAGTTTGTCTGCTACAAGGGGAAGTAGGTTTTAGCTTGGACCGGTGTTTATGAATGAGACTGGTTGGGATGGATTTGAATGAAAAAAGGTTCTGGTTGTTTGCGGGACTTCTTAGGTCTGGAAGAGTAGTGGGGTAGGGGGGGGGTAATCAATTTAAGAACTGAGTTGGAGAAGTAGTCATTGAATTGAGTTGCTATGTTGATGATGGTATTGTTTGTGTTTGGGGGTGGTGTACTAGTTGTACCTGGTTGTAGAATTTTGTTAATAGCTGCCCAGAATTTCTCTGGGTTTGAGTTTTGTTTAATTTGGATGTTAGAATAATGTTATTTATCATTCCTTATTTGTCTTTTTCCTTTATTTCTTAGTTCAAGAAATAATTGTCTGTTTGAATTAGATTTATTATTACACCAGATGTCCCAGGCCGTATCTCTTTCTTTTAGAAGAAGGTGAGTGGTTTTGGTAAGTCAGAGGGCATAGTTGGATTTGGTCCTAATATTTCTAGGGGGTGCTAGCTGATTACATATATCTAGAAAGGTGGAGTTGAAGTGGTCAACTGCCATGTCCAGTGGAAGGCAGGTAAGTGGAGACCAATTGCAGAAGTTTAAGGCTGTTATGAAGTCTTTTGCTTTGAATTTTTTTGTGTAGCATATTTGTTGGAGGGATAGTTTTTTAGTGGAGTTTAATGTGTTGTCTTAGTGTAAAGGTGGGGAGGTTATCACTGAGAGTGTTGGGCAATGTACCAAAGTGTTGTGCTGAGGAAGGACAGTTAGTAAGGATCCAGTCAAGTATGGGTTCCTTATCTGTAGATTTATCTATTTGGGTGGGAGTTTGTATTAGCTGCTGGAAACCATAGAGATTAATATGCTAGGAGGGAAGGGATGAGTTGAGGGATGACCAGTCCAGATTAAAGTCCCCTAGGATGAGTGTTTCCTGACGGAGGGATAGGGATGCCCAATGGGTTATAGCTTCCAATGTGTTAGTGCTGTCTCCAGGAGGTAAATATATACCTAGTAGGTTCAGATGTTTTACTTGGTTAATTTTTACCTTGGTAAAAAGAGTCTCGGCATTGTTAAATGTAGGGATGTCCATGTTAATAATGTCAACTGTGAAATTGTTTTTGAAGAGAAGGGCAACACCACCTCCTCTCTTAGATATTCTGTCTGTCCTAATTATATTGTACCCAGGTGGAAATATTGAAATATTTTTACTGTGTGGCTTGAACCATGTTTCTGTAAGGAGTACTAAGTCCAGAGTATACAGTGAGAGAGTAGCATGGAGTTTGTCTATTTTGTTCAACAAACTTCTAATGTTAATGCTAAGAACTAGCAGGTCTGCATGTTTTCTTATGGAGTTCAGGTGATGTGTGCTTGGGGTTGAAGGGGATTGGGGAGTGAGTGTGGGGCCTGGGTTTGGATGGATGTCCTCACTGAGTATCATTTGAGATGCTAGATTAACAAGAGTCACCAGGTATTCATATATAAATATGTTGTACTGTAAACTAAGGTGTCCTTTGGAGTGGAAGTTACAGATTTTAAATGGGCTAGATCTACAGTGGAATGACTGAATATGGCAGGTGAGATGTAACAGAATTCTGGGTGAGGTGGCAGGTAGTTGGGTTTGGTGGGAGACTTAGAGTTTAGATTCCAGCTAAAGGACTGTTGGTAGGAGGTAAGGATGGGTGCTATGGGGAAGGATATTATGAGTGTGGTCAATAGGAGATACATAATCCTTTGCTGAGATAGGAGTTTGTTAGGGTTTCAGCTAAAGGCTGTTGTAAGAGGTAGGAAGTTCAGTTTTAAGTTAGAGGTGGTTAGATATGTTAATAGAAGGAAGAGATATATAGTATTATTTTTTATGTGTGATGAACTTGTTAGTTATTAGGTAAAGGGGTGTGATTGTTATCTAGGTGCTATAGACAAAAGTGGGTGGGCACAGGATGTTTTAACTAGTTAGTGTTTGATCATATGGGATAGCAGAAAGGGGTGTGTTGATTGAGGTGTAATTAGTAGGGATGGTAGTACGAGTAGTTTAGAGTGTGGTTTTGATCTTGGGACATTATTGGTTGATGTAAGGAGATGCTGGTGTGACATTAAGAGGTTTGTTATAAATGAAATGAAAGAGGGGTGGGTGGAAATTGGGGTAGGGTAGGAGAATGGAGCGGGTTGAACCGAACCTCTAGAGGTATGTCTGCATCAAAAAACAATCTGTACTGCAAAAATAGCTAACGATAAGCAAGATAAAACCAGAGTTAAGAAAAAGGCTAAAGGAAAAGTTTAGAGAAATTATCCATAGGTTAAAAACCAGATTGTTTGTAAGGGAAGTGGATTACAGCTTACAGCCACATTACTTATACAAGCCAGGCAGTGCTAGTAGTTAAAAGATTCCTTATTCTTCCAGACAGGGAAAAAGAAAAAAGAAAGTAGAAAGAAAGAAAGAACTGCCAAAAATAGAAGGAAGTGGTGCAATGCTATTAGGTACAGGAGAACTGCAGCTCAGTAAAATTAGTAAAGTAGTCATTCAATAGAGTTAGAGGCTTCAGTTTGCAGTTGCTGGAAAACTCAGCACTGTAGAGTCAAAAGTAGTTAAGGGAGAGAACGATAGTAGCAAGAGTAGCAGTACAGAGAGAAGTTGGGATGGTAGGGGTTCTCTCTAATAAGCATCACTAGCAATGTGCTCACCAGTAACAGCAGATTCAGTTACAGACCAAGCGACTACCACTCAAGGCTATAAAACCTACATGCAGTTGTAACTACAGGAGCTTCTTTTTGTTTTTATTTGTTTTTTCTTTCCTGAATGTGCTGAGCGAACCAGATGCGGGGGGTGGGGGGGTGCAATAATTTTTTTGGTGTAAGACAGCAGGGAAACTTTACTTTGGTGTGGACTGTAAAGACACAACAGAAGAGAAAATAGCATCAAGAAAGGCCCAGAGACCATATAAATCTATTTATTCTAAAGGCTGGGGATGGAATAAGGGCAGTTAAGACAGTAGATTCATTTACATTTGTTGGGTCAGATGATGGAAGAAATCATGAAAAAAGAAGACTTCTCAGAAAGTGCAAGGGATAAAAGACAGGCTTACAGACATGGAGCATTTCCAGCTTTATTAAGCCTACTGTTGGGTCAGGGAACAGGGGGATACCTGTAAATTGAGTACATTACTGACTACACAAGGGGAGGGGAGTATGACCCTAGGTGTTTTGTATATATTACATGGAAGGGGTATATATGTACTTGGAGGTCTTTGTGTAATGTAGAAGTTTTTCTAACACTGATTGAGGGTAATATGATTGGATCCTAACTTCTCAATTTGACTTCCTTGGCATTACTATTCCCTGAAGCACTCCCATTCGAATGTATTTAGAATAGCATCACTGTTTGCATGAGATCACAGTTCACTGTATTGAGGATTTTTGTCTTCTCTACTGTTGCATCACTGTGTGGGTAGTGTGTATAGGTAAGAGTAGGGGAGGTGCAGGGGTGGTAGATTTTGGTAGATTTTCACTGAGAACACCAGGTGCTTATATCAGCTGTATCCCTGATTGTAGAGATTGAGGAATTGCTCCTCAATCATTTGTGTCTCATTGGACTATATAAGAAGTGAGGGGGCATGTACATGCAGTTCCCTATCTCTTATCCCGCTGTTTGTTTTTATTAGTAAAGCCTGTCATACTTAGTAAGGAAGGCTTTTGCTATTCCCACAGGCATACCTGCAGTATGTATTACAGAGGTGGCTAGCAGTACTCAGTGACCACTGTAGAGGTAGATGTCATTGGGATCTCATTGTGCACAATGTTTTAATTCTTTATGAATCTCAGCTGAAATAATTAGATATGGTGAAAAGTGTACTACCTTGGATCATTCAGAAGGATACACATAACTTCCTTTAACTGAGGTTTTGACTTCTGTATTTTCAAGGCGGAAGCTGTTTAGCTATGTTCCAAACTTAACACAATGTAACAAATGCAGGCTTTGCAGAAATAGCTCTTGATACACTGTTATACTTCAGATAGCAAAATAATACATGAATTCCTGTTTCCAAAACTACTTTGAGAAAAGGCTCAGCTCAAACTCTGCTCTTACTGGCCTTTCAAAGCTTAATAAAAAACATGTCTATACTGCCAGTTTTAAATATCATAAAGGTTGCACTGCATGTTTTGCTGTAGTACTGTTAAAATGAAATGCCATTTCATACTTATCATAGGATCATAGGAGGTTACTAGGCTAATGGCCCTGGGGCCCTTCTAAGCCTAGCCAAGAGTTTATCCTCAAAAAGAAACCTCAGTCACCACCTGTCACCCCTGTCAATGAGGGACTCAGGTGGAATCCCTGGGACAAATTTGTGGTTTACCATCCATTCACCAAGGTTGCGCTTGAAGAGGGTCAGCGAGGTGCTCTGTTTGACATTTATGGGAAGTCTGTTCCAGAGACGGGGCAGCATCTGGGAGACAAACCTGTCTCTCCAGCAGGTTTTGTTGATCTCGCATATTAGATTCAGACCTTTTGAGCAGGTAGTGTGTGAGGAATTAGACTTACTTTGTGGTCGGATCTAACCAGGGAGGAGCTGACCATTGGTGTAGAGCAGTGGTCGCCGTGTTGGTAATGACCAGGTCAAGGGTGTTGCTACCTCTAGTGGGGGTAAGAACGAGCTGATCCAGGGCATTGAAATTAACGAACTCCAGCAAACTTTGGGCAAGTGTATTGGTACATGAGTAGTTTTCCCAGTTAATGGAGGGGTAGTTGAAGTCACCTGGTATGAAAGTGTTAGGTTGGACCCTAATATTCTCCAGGGTGAGTAGGAATGTGGAGTGTGAGTCTTGGGCTATGGTTGGGCACCTATAGCAGGCTACAACCTGAATCGCTGTCTTACCCATTGTTAACTACACCTGATGTATCTCTGATGCATTATGTTGGGCTACCAGTCTGGAGGTATGTGCATCCTTTATGAATATGGAAACAGCACTGCCTTTGGAGCTTCGGTCCAAGTTCCGGGGCTGAAAGGTGTGGAATGAGTTATAGCCTGGTAGTGTAGGGGTGTTTTCTGGTGCCTTGAACCAGGTCTCTGTTACAGCACAAATGTCGATGTTCTAAATTTTGAGGAGTGCTTTGAGCAAGTGCATTTTGAGATTTAGACTTCTAGCGTTGAGCAGCATGACCTCAGATTACATTTGTTTGTAGCTGTTATGTTGGTAATTTGTTCTTTGGAACACCACCTAAAAAGCATTTATATCATGTTATCGAAAGATGAAAATAGTGAACGCTATTTCATCGAGCCTAAAATATCGAAACCACATAATATCGAACATTCAGAATAGCGAATTTTTTCCTTGGGAAAAAATTTGCTATTCCGAAACACATACACACAACACAAGCACACCTAAAAACATCAATACACACACATACACTTATAATCCTACAACTAACACTACACTAAAGTATACATACACTACTATCTATCCACTTACCTTAACCCAAACCCTAACCCTAAGGTCCGTCACTATCGCACACTCACCTAACCTGCGCCCTAACCCTAACTCACTTAACCCACCCCTAAACCTAATTCACCTAACCCACGCCCTAACCCTAACTCACTTAACCCGCACCCTAATCCTAACAACCACACAATTGCACACTTACCTGAACCCGACCCATAAATCTCCACCACAGTGCTGAAAATAGCAAAGCCACAGAACTGGCCATCCAAATTCTTTCCCTAGGAAAGAATTCGGTGTTTTCAGCTTCGCTGTTTTTAGCGTTCGATTAAAACGGGTCGATATTAGAACATTCGAAGTTTTAAAACTTTAATGTTCTGATATAAACCCCTAAAAAAGGCACTATAAGGCTGGCAAGAGCCTTGGCCAGTATCCGGAAGCACAGGGGTGACAGATGCAGGCCATCCCTAGCAAAGCGTCGAGGTGTGTCAGTCATGTCATTCCAGGCAGACAGATACTGGATTCCCTTAGAATGACACCAGAAACTTAGCCAGTTGTTGAAATCAATCATTTTCTGCTTGTACTGTGGTATAATTCTGGGTGATGGTAGGATGCTGCTCAGGACTAGGGTCATAACCACCTGGGCTACATAATCCGAGAGCTCCTCCATGTCTCTTTTCATGTTGTCCAGGGAGGTATGTCTCAGGTCATTCACACCCACATGTGCAATGACTGAGTTATATTTGTACCTGATGTTGAGGGACCTGAGTGCATGCGTTATGTGGCGGATCCTGGCACCTGACAAGCAGCTGACTGTTACTTTCTCCTTATTCAACCTAGTGAGTGGGACATCAGTGCTCCTCACTATCGAGTCACCTATGACTAGTGTGTTGGGCATGATGTTTTGCCTTAGAGACTTTGGTTGAGTGGCATACTGTTTAGGAGTGTTATGTGTCTCGTGATTAGTGTTGTGTTGTGGTGGTCGAGTGCGTTTCTGCCTTGGAGGTCTCTTTTGTTTGGGTAGATTTTTATTGAGAGCCTCTGCGAAGGTGGGTATGTGGTTTGTGATTTTATGCGAAGGCAGTGCTGGTGTGTGTTCTGGATGGCTGTGTGTTCCATGTGGTGTAGTGGAAGTGTTGACCTTCTCCTCTTGACCAGCTATTCCAGTCTTGGCTGGAGAGTGAGTGGCTTCCAATTTGTATATATAAGTGCATCTCTCACAAGTCTGAGTGTTGTGAGGTAAGAGGAGAGGGTTGTCGGTGTACATGAGGCAGGTGCTACATTGCCTCAGGATGCCCAAGTTCACCAGGTTACTAGGAGAAAGCACAGGGAACTGACCTTAAGACAGGCCTGGAAGGGTGGGCATTAAGAATAAGTACATGATCTGTTTCCTTGTAGAACATTTAGTGCTGGTAGCACTTTTGTGTGCTACAATAATTGCTACAAGAAGTCTGGTAAAGTGCTAGACTAATAAGCTAGTAAACACGCAGGAGAGGAGAAAACTAGCAGATCTAAGGAAAAAATTGAAGAGCAGACTTTGGCACCACTCAGAAGCTTACAAGCAGTTCTGGATACCGCACGTCTGTATCTGGACTAGACTAGTTACAGGAAAGGCGGTAGACAAGCGCAAACACAGACTTTTAAACCAGAAAGTTGAGGGAGATGGAAAAACTGCCCAAACGGCCAGTAAACTACAATTTCTGGGCCAGAAACCACTCCTGTTGTGGCAGATAGGCTACCTAGTGCTTACCACTCCCACTGATGAGCTAGAAGGCTTCCCTCCAATACAGAAAGGCTTGGGGGCTCAGAAGCTTACATACAGTCCTGGATGCAGCAACTCTGTATCTGGACTAGACTAGTTACAGGAAAGACGGGAAAAGCACAAACTCTCGCTTTTAAACCAGAAAGTTGAAAGAGATTGAAAAACTGCCCAAACAGCCAATTAACTACAATTTATGGGCCAGAAACCATTCCTCTTGTGATAAATAGGCTACCAAGTGCTTACCAGTCCCACTGACAAGCTAGAAGGCTTCCCTCCAACACAGAAAGTCTTGGGGGGGCTCTGAAGCTTACAAACAGTTCTGGATGCAGCAAATCTGTATCTGGACTAGACTAGTTACAGGAAAGGTGGGAAACAAGCACAAATGCGGGACTTTCAACCAGAAAATTGAGAGAGATGAACTGCCCAGAAGGCCAATAAACCACAATTTCTGGGTCAGAAACCACTCCTCTTGTAGTAGATAGACTACCTAGTGCTTACCACTCCCAGTGATAAGCTAGAAGGTTTCCCTCCAACTCAGAAAGGCTTGGGGGGCTCAGAAGTTTACAAACAGTCTTGGCTACAGCAAATCTGTGTCTGGACTAGACTAGTTACAGGAGAAATGAGAAACAAGCTCAAATGCAGGCTTTTAAACCAGAAAAGTTGAAAGAGATGAAAAAAACTGCCCAAAAAGCCAATAAACTATAATTTATTGGCCGGAAACCACTCCATTACAGAGCCACTGTCCCAATATCTTACTAGATATCTAAAACCTTTACTCAAATGGGTGAGGGCCGGCTTAAAGGATACTACAGAATTTTTTCAGGTCATCTCTGAAATGCAGTTGGAGGCAGGTTGGTTACTCTGTACCTTAGATGTTAAAGCCCTATATACCAACATTCCATACTGGGTTGGTATAGAAGCATTCGAATATTGGCTATATAGGTCAGAGTTAAACCAACCAGGCTTTAATACTCATCTTCTTTGCCTTACCAAGCATGTACTCACTAAAAATGTCTTTTTCCTATAAGGAAAAATGCTATCTACAGATTAAAGGTACAGCAATGAGGGCATCATTTGCTCCCATATATGCTGATTTATTCATGGCATATATAGAGGAGCAAATTATATACAATAGCTCCCATAATCTGTATATAGAAGAAATAGACATCTGGAAACGATATTTAGATGATTGCTGGATGGTATGGAGATCGGATGAGGAATATCTGAAAGAATGTGTTGATTATTTGAATGAAAATAAATGGGGGATTGAGTTTATGGTAAACCAGGATAAAGAACGGATTACTTTCCTGGATGTCATGGTTATCAAAGCTCCTGATAATACTTTGATAACAGAAGTTTACCAGACATTCCCTGAATACAATTCCCTTCTCCATGCCACCAGCTATCAACCCCACACATTTGCAAAAATATACCTAAATTTCAATATATGAGGGTCAAACATATATGCTCGGGGAAGGACACATACAAGCATTTCAGGGATGACCTGACCAACAGATTTAGGAACAGGGGTTATAAAGTAGGTCATATTTTACAAGCTAAAAATACGGTAGATAATATTGAGAGAGATAGTCTCCTACAATATAAGAGCAAAGTTGATACACAACAAGGTACCTTTAGGTTTGTTATGACCTACGGTAGGAATACGGGGACACTAATGGACAGTGTGCAGCGTAACTACAATATATTAATGGCTGATGGTAAACTTTCTGGAATAATAGGGTAGAGATGCCAATTTTCCTTTAGGAATGGAAAAAAACTTAGCATCTTATTTTAATCATTACAAGCATGGGCCCTATATGTCAAAGGAAAGCTTACAAAGTATCCTAGATGGACAGGTTGCTACAGGCTGTTTTCCATGTGGTCACTGTCCACAATGTCGCAGAATATTGAAAACTAAAAGCTTTAGCAGTACAAATACTAGTCAAGTATATGATATCCCTTTTTTTGCTAATTGTACTTCAGACTGGGTTATTTGCCTGGCAATCTGTAAATGTTCTGCATTTTATATAGGTCAGATGTCAAGACCAGTAAAACATAGAATATCAGAACATTTCAGTGACATTAACCATCAGAGAAACACCAATGCATTGTATAAACATACTGAGTCTCATAAAACTGCATCATTTCATTTTATTATAATTGATCGGAACCTAGTAATTCAATTTAATAAATCAGGATGGCATTAATTATTAACACAAAAGAGAAGAAATGGATAATTAAATTAGGAGGGCTATCTGCACCCGGGTTAAATGAACATCTATAACTGGTCACACCAAGAGTATATAAAGGATGAGCTGTATGTGTATCATTACACTGATGAAGGCTATGTAGTTAACTAGCCGAAACTGGTCTGTCTGTCTGGCTTGCACTTTCTTATACTAATGTTATGTGTTTAAATTAAATACAAGATAGCTGCTGCCACAGTCTGCTGGTCTACTTTTTTGAATTTGCTTGGAGTATTTTGTGATCTTGCAGACGCCATACTTGCAGGGAATACACTGGAACTAGGTCATAATTCCTCTCCAGAAAGCAGAAGCAGTTGCTGGCACCATCTCCCAGGATGCCCTTAGGATCCACACTGGCCCCAGCTCACACAGTAAAGTTCAGGTGAGAAGAGAAGGAGCATGTAGACCTGGCAATGGATGAGGAGCAATGGGATAGCTGGCTGGACAGAATGAAACAGCTAGGAGAAGGCGGGAAAAACGTTCATCTCAGGTCAGATATCATCTTTATAATGCCTTTGTTATAGGCCATTTTGCCCAGGTGTGGACTTTCCCTTCCCCCTCATTTACTACTACTACTTCCAGTTCTTACCTTGCAGTTATATTTTCTGTTTCATTTGCTAAATCCTTTCTTATTTTTACCTTCCAAGTACCATCTTCTGTTTGATTGTGTTCATACTTCTTTTCCATATAGATTTCCACAATACCCATAATTCCTTCTATATATAATATAATGCCTATAGCGTGGTTATATTGTTAAAGGCTCATTCCATATTTCCTTTATTTTCTTAATTAAACATTCTGTATTTGCTATATATCCTGTTAGTCTCTCTATTCATTTTCCTTATTTTCACTTCTTCATTTTCTCCTATAATTGCTCATACTGTATTATGATCAGAGAAATTTGCTTCTTACCATCCTCCTTATATTTCTTTTATATCTTCTGAACATAATATAAAATCCATCTTAGTAAGTTCCCTATCTTATTTGTAAAACCCCTGACTTTCTCTAATTTCAATTTACCATTCATTACTTCTTCTTTTATTAGTTTAATGTTTTGTATAAGTTTACCTTTGTTATTTCTTAAATTACTGTTATATCCCCTAAAAAGTAAGTTAGCTATCATATAGTTCTGTATTTCCTCAAACAACTTAGTTCCTTCTTTCCTCAGCATTTCCATATGCATACATTGCTGTTAACCTGACTGCTTTACTTTCATTCTTATATCACATGCCAGTACCCTACCTGATATCACCACTCACATATATTATTATAGCAATAACCCACGCCTGGATGTGGGTAATGCTGGATTTACCCACGGTTGGCGTGGTTTGGTCACGAGGGTGCAGCCGGAGTGGCCAATCAAAGCCAACCGTGGGTAATTCCAGCATAACCCACACCCAGAAGTGGGTTATTGCTATTATACAGTGACATTATTTAAGAAAAAAAAAATAACTTTTCTTAAATAATGGCATTGTATAATGCCTCCTTGCTGCCCTTCCGCAGCAGACTGTCTGGTATTCTGCGGCAGTTCTGATGTACTGCGCATGCGTATGCCTACGCAGTACATCAGAGCTGTGTGCAAAAGCAACGGAGAAAGCAAGATCTCCATTGCTTTTTACTGTTTCGCTATGTTAAATGGGTTTAACATAGCGAGACAGCTTTAAAAAAAGCAACGGAGAATCTCCGTTGCTTATTTTAAAGCTGTCTCGCTATGTTAAACCCATTTAACATAGCGAGACAGTTTTGAAAAAATCAACGGAGAAAGCAAGATCTCCGTTGCTTTTTACAAGCTGTTTCACTATGTTAAATGGATTTAACATAGCGAGACAGGTTTTAAAAAAAAAGCAACGGAGAAAGCAAGATCTCCGTTGCTTTTTACACAATGTCTCGCTATGTTAAAGGAGTTTAACATAGCGAGACCACTTTAAAAAAAGCAATGGAGATCTCCGTTGCTTTTTTTAAACCTGTCTTGCTATGTTAAACTCCTTTAACATAGCGAGACAGTGTTTTAAAAAAGACTTATACTAATGGAAAAAGTCTGGCGACCGGACCTTTTTCCATTAGTATAAGTCGATTTACAACATGCACGCTGACCAATCAGCGTGCACGTTTTGGAATATTAATGGGGGGGGTCATGGTATAACTTAATTTCATTATTCTTAACTAATATTGCAGTTCCAGAACATACAGCTGTCTGATGTCCCCACTGTTTCCTTTACCCACATCATTTCAAAAGTTTTTTTTTCTTTTTCTAGCCTCCATATGTCATATGCCCAGTAAACAAGTTACATTCGCATCCATTTTTCTATAACATTCAAAAAACACCATTCTTCGCACATCACTCTTTGTACTACTCACCTTTAATGGAAAGCACATTTGCATCTTTTATACTCCATCTTTAATTTTTCTTTCCCTTTTCCTTACTCTATCCCCAGTAGGTTTTACCACCTTGTTCTGTCTTCCACCTCTTCTTCTTCCTCCTTGATTTCTTGTGAAACATATTTATTTCTCAGCAACATCCCTATTACTTCTTTCCTTATTGATATTACTTCAGTTTCTTCCCATTGTGGTCCTTCTTTTTCTATCACATCAGTTCCCTCAGCTCCATCTTCAGTTACTTGCCTCATTTCATCTGCTTCACTTATAACCTCTCCCCACTCCCATTCTCTAACTGCTAGTTGCTGCTCATCACTGTGTTTCCTTTCAACTGTTAATAATGGACAGTTTGACCAAAAAAGTAAGTAGGGTACAGTTTCTTCCTGAGTGATCATATTCACCACTCAGTCCACACCTTCTATCATTAATGTTTACTATTCAGTGTGTTCAGACCTCTCCCAAAAAACATGCTTTGGGTTACCCCCCAATGTTTTACATTTCCTTTTTTTCTCCTTCACCTTTACCATATTTGATATATGTTGTTTTTTTTATTTTTTCATTATTCAAAGTAAATCGTGCCTGCCATGCTCCTGACCACCATGCTTTTCTTTCAGTTACTACCTTTATTTATTTCATGTACTTTGACAAATATTAACACAATTTCAATTCTCCTTTCTGAAGTTCTAAACTGTGCCATCAATACTTAATGCACATTTAACTTTTGTGTGGAACCATGTTTCAGTGGCAAAGTAGCTGTCCTTGTTTTGTACGTAAAGGCAAGATTTCAAGTTAGACATTTTGCCTCTTGAGACTTCTTGTGTTGAGCATAGATATCCTGATGCTTGCTGGATTATATTTTGCCAGGTTTGAATATTTAACAATTTCAGTTTGCCCGAAAAAGGTACCATGAGGAAGGAAAACATTTTTGTCAGTATGAACCACCCTTAGAGGACAGGTGTAACCTATCCTTGGTGAAGCAGAAAGGTCTGTGTATAATTTTCTTCCATGCTGACACAAACTCTGTCTATGTAGCCCATAGATAGTTGGTTTGTATTTAGGCATCATTCTAGTTGAAAGCCGAATAATAATTTCAATATATTTGCTTCCTTAAGAGCAACTGATGCCTTTCGGTATCTCTTCTAAAGGGAAATCACCTGAGATTGTTCACCCAAGCATAAGCAACAGCAGAGTCATACTCATATTTTACAGGGCCTGGATGGCCCTGGTGACAACTTCAATCCTAGTGCCTGAGAGACAACCGATGGTGACCTTGTCCTTTGCCAGTGTGGTCAGTATAGAGTGTATATGACTTACATTGTAGTCACCGTTAAGCTATAATTTTTTCTGGTATTATAATCTTTTACCTATATGCTGTTTGCCTTAAGGGCACTGCATGTTTAGCTTGGTGATTCCTAATAACAATATGTGCCACTGTAATGGTAAAAGACACAGATGTTGGTGTACAGATATGAGTATTGGATGTATGTGGCTGAGGTCCTCTATTGTGTATCTTGGAAGACTTGGGTGGCTTTTATTGACGACCTCAGCATATGTGGATTTATGTTTCTGACAAGATGAAATAGATCTGTAGTTTGTGAATGTAAGTGTACCTCTCGCAGATGGATTTTGTGCTGTATAGTAATACTGAATTATCAATAAACATGATGCAGCTGCTACATTGTTTAAGGGAGATTAGATGGCCAAGGATACAGAATTAACAGTCTGTGGCACCATAGTTGATAACTGGGTAAGTAGGGTGGGATACTTGCTGAGAATACTAGATGTAATGGTGGTAATATAACGTTAGTGCCTTAGTCTGGAATAGGAACAGCACTGGACTGCAGATAGGTTGACTGCTGTAGTGGTAGGCTTAGGCTGGGGAGTGAAATAAAGATAGTGGAATGTTTAGTGAAGTTATTATAGAAAAGGGGAGACATAAAAAACTAATTACTTAATAACATAATACTAGGATTAGAGGTATATCAAAAGAGGAATATTGTAAATACTGTCTAGTAGTAGTTGAATGATAATAATTACTAATTGCTAGTATCACCACAAGAAGCAAGTATTTTCCACAAGTATTCTCTGCAAAGCAATGGACAGCAGACGGTTAACAAATAACTACCAGCTAAACACTGTGACGATGCCACATGACATCACAATGAGGAGGGCGTGGTCCAAAGATGGGAAGGATGCTGACATGGCTGCGCTGCTACAGATGCTGGGTAATACTCTGCATGTCCACATTACACACCCATCCCTCTGATGCAACCATAGATGCCACTTTGTGAGGGGGAGAGTATCAGGGCAGGCAATTAAAGTAACCCTCTCTCCCTGGATGAATGGAAATGGATAGACCTCCAGGACACACTTAGCATCCACACTGGCTGCTCCTACATTTGAGCAAGTCTGGGGAGCACAGAGGAAGCTATTAGACCCAGTGATGGATGTGGAACAGTGGGTAGAAAGGCTGGAAGATAACGCAGGGGAGCAAAATGTGCTGGAAAATTAAAGTAAAAAGGCAGTGAAACTAATTCCATATATGCTATATAACTGTAAAGATTAATGCATCAGCTGTTTAACTTTGTATTTTGGAGGCATGTTTAGAGGCTACAATGTTAATATTAGCACAGTATTTGAAGCCTTTAGATAGTGATACTCGAGCCCGAATTAGTGTGTTATATGATTGGATAACAACTGTATATTAATTTTAGAGTCTAAATAAATTTAATAACCCATTCCAAAATGAGGCTATTGTATTAGTAGTAATGTTCACTAAAGGAAAAGTAATATCCAGTAGATTATCATGTAATACTTCACTACTAAAAAGACCAACCCCCTGTATTTACTAATCTTCTGTGCAGGACTAGCTTAGTTCTGCACGGAAGCGGCTGTTTAGGAGCAGGACGGCAGTGCGCCATGCATATTAATGAAGGCGTGCTGCCCGAGCTCCAAATCTTACACGGAGCGTGTAAGAGTGCAGGGGGCGTGTCTGAGATCAGGGCTCTCAGAATATACATGCTCCACAATGAAGAACAGCAGAAAGGCTAAAAGAATGAGCGAGACCACTCATAGGTATCCACATACCCCCAGCAACATCCCCCATGTGTAGAACAGCAATAGTAAATACAAACAAAACAAACAAAATAAACATACCATTTTTTTTTTTTTTATGAATCCGATTAAATCTAACTGTAGGTGTGCAGGTTTGCCCATTGCTTAGCTACTGTTAATACAGCTTAAATGGCTGAAGAGGATAACAAGGAAGATATATGCAAATGAAGCAGTATAGCAATAGTGTAGTGGGCAGAGAATTAGCCTTACAAGCAGGCATTCCCAGTTCGAGTCCCACTACAGCACATTCCATTTTCCATGTCAAATCACGTTATGGCCAATATTTTAGTTGCATAACTTACTAAATAACATATATTTGTGAACTGGTGTACTGCATTAAATGTAGATGTGAGGTGTCAGTGTCATAATGTTGCAAAGTCCACAGATAATCACATGTGCCCCATACAGTATATGTACACAGAAATCATGGATACAAATGGAAGGTAAAATGTGTAATGAATGATAACTCCATACAGCTTCCAAATCCCCCACCTTCCCAAGAACCATTAGATATTACTGTCTAAATTAATGCAGTTGTATGCGGGAGTAAGCACTAGTAAGCAAGTGTAAGCACTATTAAGCAGTAGTAAGCATATGTAAGTACTAGTAAGCGAGTTTAAGCCCGTTTGCGCAGGGGTAAGCAATGCACACACAGGTTAAGCAATATTGAAGCTAACACTCTGTAAGCATCATTAACCTGAGGTTAGCAATGCTTATCCTCGCGCAAACCCACCCAAACCTGTTTACAACTGCTTAAAAGTGCCTTAATCACTCTGTATCCAACGGCCCTTGTTCTTCCCAGCAACAAAATAAACAGCCTTGCAGGTCTTTAACCCAGGACCCTATACACTATAGTCACAGTAGTTAACCACCAAACCATCACAGCAGTACATAAGAATGAGGTATCCCGAAACAAATCATTACTATAGTAAAATCAAACTGAACATGTGAAAGGAATCAGTATACAGTCATATGTTCTATAACCCACTACATAACAAAAATATGTGAATTGGAGTACAGCAGTAAGCCTAGATGTGAGGTGGAATTGTAATACAGTGTTGAAGTCCCCAATTAAACACAAGGACCCCATACAGTGTACGTACACATGAATCATGGATATCAGACATATATATAAGATGTAATGAATAATAAATCAATGCCAAAAATTAAATGTAATGCAAATTAGGTATTAAGCAACAGTAAGCATTGCACAGGCAGCTTAGTTGGTGTAAGCAATGTGTAGGCCAGCCAACTCAATGTGCTCAGTGGTATACCCCTTTAAACAATGCCAACCTTAGGTAAGCAGGTTTGCCCCTAGCTTAGCTTTATCAAAACCGGCCAATCATGGCGAAGTGCGGAAATTCATCCCTACTTAAAACCAACAGGCGAGAATACATCTCATAACTGTTTGCAGCTTCCCCTTGCAGGCACCATGGCAGAAAGGGGAGAGGGAGTGCGCTTCTGGGCACAGCACTGGGGCATCCAGGAGTCCAGAGTCATGGCAGGACTCCTTGTCAAAGACCATGAGCAGAGACTGCTGCAGGGCCAGTACCAGGGTTCCCAATATAAGGCAGAAGCCTGGGACTGTCTCGCCCGTGACCTCACCAGTGCCACTGGCATACCCCGAACTGGTGAGCAGATCAGGCATCACTATGCCGACCTGAAGCAGTGTAAGGGGGATCTCTTGGATCAGTGGATCCATGAGGCTAGAATGGCAGGGGCTGTCCCAGCTGTGTTTAAATATCACTCCACTATGTGTGTAATAATTGCCAGCTCATGTATATTATGGATAGGTATGGCTAAATATTCCTCTTATGTCCTTCACAGCGGCAAGTGAGCGGGCCGTGAATCAGGAGGCCCATGGCTGTTGCCTACAGAGGTTGCGATGCGAGGCAGGTCAGTAATACTTTTGCATGCACTGTCATAGGAAATAAACCTAAAAGCATTAGTAAGGTAATTGACAGTATAAAACCTGTATTGTTTAAGGCAAGTACAGCATACACCGGAGAATATGGCAGGAAGAGTCTCATATAGTTTGTATGTAAATAAAAGCATAATAGCCTGACAGTAAATGTCTAACTGCTGGACTGCATGTGTATACTCTGGTATCATATGGTAATGTAGATTTACAATCACTTAATAGTGCTGTTGTATTAAGCACTGTTACCCACACTCTGCAAGATAAAATGTGTAGGAATGCCTGTATATGACTGGTGTAATCCCCAGAGGTCATTTAGAACAACTGAGAGACACATAGACAGACAACAGTCAAAAGACAGACAACAAAATCCAAATAGCACGTGCAACTGAGACGTGAACTGTTGTATTTTTAGCACACACAGCTATGGTTCGAATCCTGGGAGTGGTAGTAGTCTGCATGCAGAATCATACCCCACAACTGTACAGATATGTCCAGAATGTCCAGTAAATTGGCCCATATCTGCTGCCTGTCACCCTGGGAAGTCAATGGGATGATCCCAGATGTATAGCAGCAAACAGGAAAGACAACTGATCGTCACACATCTATGAGAACAAAGCTGGCACACTAGCAACTTCCCAAAATCTTATGAGAGTAATAAGCCACGTATGTCCCATTTACACCCCATCTTGTCAAGCTGTGACCAGAGTGTGTACAGTAACAGATTGAGATGTATGTGCATAATAGTAATGTGGAATCTGGTACTATGTGTGGCAATATTCAGGTAGTACTAACAAACATTGCTCTCACAGGTCTGTCAGATACACAGACTGTGCCTAGAAATAAAAGAATGATACCCTGTACTGGTAGTGTATACTTATGAGAGCAAACTTGTCACTCTAGCAACTCCCGAAACTGTTATGAGAGTAATGAGCCAAGTATGTCCTATCTACACCCCCATGTTGTCCAGCTGTGACCAGAGTGTGTACAGTAACAGAGTGAGATGTATGTGCATAATACTAATGTGAAATCTGGTACTTTGTGTGGCAACATTCAGGTAGTGCTAACAAACATTGCTCCCACATGTACATCGGATACGAACACTGCGCCGAGAAATAAAAGCTTGATACCCTGTACTGGTACTGTTTACGCTGGTATTGTATGGAATTGTGAGTGTTGCAGTTGCTCTGACTAATAAGGTATCACTAATCACTGTCACCCACACTGTGCTACATAATGTAACTGTCTAGGAAATCCTGTATAAGAGTGTTGTAAGTCACTAAAGGTTGAAGAGGGCAATAGTCTACATATGTCCCGGTTCACCTGCATGTGTTCAAGACATGGCTAGAGTCTGTGCAAAAAGAGATGGACAGGTATGTGCATAACATCAACCTGGAATCTGGGAGTATGTGTAGAAACAGTTAGTGTTAATAAACAGTTCCTCCACAGGTATACCAGGTAAGAGGTGTATACTGCAGGTAAAATCAGTTAATGTATAAAGATGACAGCTATATCCCAGTCCAAACTAAGACAGTAGGGTAGTGTAGTAATACTTGTAAGGTACAGATAACAGCACTGACTAGGAAAGTAATGTGAACTACAGGAATATACTAGTTGTTAATTGACATTCCCCCCCCCCCCCACCATATCTCCAACAATAAACTAAATACCCACCTCAACTGGTATGTGATGACTTCACTGTTATGTTGGGACATATGTCCTACTGGTTGATAATTATTTAAATCTGTTTCTTTGCATGTGCTATGTTGAAATACTCCAACATTGGTGGCATGGTACCATCAATGTATCTGCATGCTGTTATTACCACTGTGGTCCCATATATGCATGTGTTCCATTTGCTATGCAACTGTTCCGTATTTGATGTCTGGGTTAATGGGAATATCTATACATGCTGTTATACCTAACCTTGGAATGAGTTGACTATTACTAACCCACATATGTTGATACACCATAAACACCATAGCATGCATGAGAATGCAGGTCCCAGCGGACCCACCTGTCCCACCTCAACTGACTGTGGCACCGGGCACCAGCATGTCTGGGGCCCAACCCAGGACCTCCTCGTCTGTTGATCCTGCACTACCATCAGGTAGAACTGCCTCAGGGGATGGGGCTTACCCCTCCTGGGAGCGGGTGCGGACAGGAAGCTGTCACCCGTTGCCAGGTCCGGGCCATGGTGCATAGAGAGCTTGATCAGCAGTTTGGAGATCTTCTACGCCAGCTCGAGGGCTGCATGTTGCGACTAGAGGATTGGCCTGGCTGTCCCACTCAGCCCCCAGCACAGCCACCTTCGGGGCTGTAAAGGTGCAGTGGTGACTGCCCATGGGTGGGGATCTCAGTCCCACTGTTTCCACTAGGGGGCTCATGGGCTTCCAATTTTCCAACACCCCTCCCCATCAAGGTGTTTACCCCCCACGTGTCATATACCGCCCCTGTATGCATCTTGTTTGTCTTGTCTGTTAACCTACCCAACCTACTGCCCCAAATATATCTACTATCCCACCCCAACATCCCACTCTCACCTGAAAAAAAATAAGTGGCAATCTGTTCCCCAAAAACATTATCACCCCGTACATAGCTGTCCATTTCGCACTCGTGTCCACTGGACACATATAATCTGGTCTAATTGGCATCACAACATATTATTGTTGCCCTCATCCCTCTCTAAGGGGTTTGAGTGTCCAAACATACCTCCAAATTCAGTGTATATGCACAGCTGTTGCTGTACACGAAATGGGCAGCTATGGACCTTCCCTACATCCTCCTGCACATCCATAGCTATTTTCCCCACTGTCTTTCCTTCTTTATGCCCCTTTTTCACCACTTTCCTATCAACCCTTTTTTCTTTTCTTTTAAAGAAATTAGCGCGGAGGTAAGCAGGAGTAAGCACTTTTAAGCAGCAGTAAGCAGGTGTAAGCCTGTTTGCACGGGGGTAAACAATGCCTACACAGGTTAAGCAATTTGTAAGCTGAGTATAAGAAACTGTAACCAGACGTTAGCAGTGTTTACTTCCGCGCAAACCGCTTACAACTGCTTAAAAGTGTCTTAATCACACTGTATCCAACAGCCCGTGTTCTGCCCAGCAACAAAATAAACAGCCTCTGCAAGGCTCGAACCCAGGACCCTGCACACCACAGCCAAAGTGATTTACCACTAAGCCATGTCAGATACACATAACTCTGATCTTTTCAAAAAAAATATCATCCAGTCCAGTCATTCAACAATACAGGAAATGTATTTAAACATGTAGATGTATGTGTGTGTAAATATATTTCTATCTAAATAGATATATACATATCTATACATGTAAATATATATCTATCTATATATATATATATATATATATATATATATATATATATAAACATATATACATACATATGCATACGGCTATAGATATATGTCTACATCTATATGTGTGTATATAGATATATATATATATATATATATATATATATATATATATATATATATATATATATATATATATATATATATATATATATATATATATATATATATATATATATATATATATATATATAGATATATACAGCAATGCATATGCGTAAGCAGATATATATCTATATAGATGTATACAGACATACATCTATAGATAAAAATGGGAACATAACAAAAACATATATTTCCACATGCACCATAAAAGGGGTTTAGGGGGCCCAAACAACATATGTCTTGTACGAATAGGTACAGCCAAACATATCTGTCCTGCAATACACTACCAACTGTTGCAGATCCCATAACCAGGACCTGACACAACATGGGCTCAAGATGTTAACATTACTCTTTCCCACCTGTATGATGTCAGGCTGGTATCAGTAACATATGCAGTACAGTCTGGCTACCATAGGGAATGTACAATGTGGAAGCAATCAACATCCCTAGGATACATATACACAGACACATATATGCAGATACAGATATACACATATATTTATATATATATATATATATATATATATATATATATATATATATATATATATATATATATATATATATATATATACATATATGTAGCTATATATGTAACTACACATACACACACAGAGATATATATAGGAAGATACATATGTAGAAGGTGTACACAATACGGAACAGCCACTATGCCTACAGTTACTACCTTACCAACTGGACACTGTATGAGCCACCCATACAAATGACAGTTGTTGCCTGCAACATATACCCACCGAGAGATCAAAGGATATAACACCACACACAGGTTTGCATACATGGGAAAGATTTATTTGTGTACTATTACAGTTGTATATTCCATGTCATATAGCTGTTTAGACACTGACATCCATATAAACAGAGTAATGCAACTGTGAAACAGTTATACTAATACTGTAGTCTGGAAAGGTTTACATATGTTGCTGTCCAGGCTGTGGCCTTCAAGTAGTACAATAGTAAAGGCAGACTGGGCCACAGGATACCAAACAATCAACAGTAAGTAATGCAGATGTATCGCCTCTATCTATACTCTGTACACAATCCCTAGGGGGTAAAGAACTCAGTTGACACAATGGGATGTATCTGTTACATAACAAGGCATAACTGACACCATCACACTGGCAAACAGAACAGTCTGTATGGCAGGAGGCAGTAGGCCTGCATGTACCCAAGGTGAATTGTATAGTAATGTACATCCAGATACCTTAAGGCATCTTACCCCTGATACCCCCACATGTTGTAATAGCCTAGGTTAGTTATGGTGCATCACACCCTAGACTCAATAATACAGGGCCATATACCACTGTTACATACACTGGCCTCTGGAGTGCATAAGGGCACACATGTATTGTGTAAGTGAAGCCCATACATATATGGACCCAACCCCACAGTATGTGTGGGGGACACAACAGTAGTAGACTGATGGCAGGAATGTCAGCATGACATACTCACAGCCCACTACATAACCCCTGACAGCATGTCATATGTACAAAGCCTTGTATGTAGGTGGAGGACAGAGGCTGGAACACTGGCCCATATGTGTATAACTGTTGTCATACACTAAGCAAGTCGCTGGTGTTACAGGATAGTCAGCAACATACCCTTAGTCAGGAATATGAAGTTAGAAACAGAAATGGATGTAGCCATATACTGATAGCACTGAACGCACACACTGCCAGTGATATATCTGACACAAGACCTGTGTGGTGGACAGACAAAACATAATAGACACACTTCTGGCCATCAAGAGGATAGGCCCACAGTTGAGAGCTATGCAGAAAGACTGCATTCCAAGTTAAACTAGTATGTACACACAAACCCTGTAACACTGTTGCTATACAATGCATATAACACTACTCACACTCTCTCTGCAGTTCTGGGACCTCCTACAAATATGTAGCCGGGCCTGAGTGTGCAGGTTCTCCTGTAAGAGGTATTGCTACCTGCTGTCTGTACACTGCTGCCCACACACAGGAAGGATGTCCATCATACAGGAAAGGTAAAGTGACCACATCCACAAGATGTAGGGATTTATAGTAGTTGGTTGCCATGACATTGGTAATTGGAAGTACTACACAGCATGCTGAATGCAGATAGCAAGTGGAGGACACTGACTGGTGCAGAGGCCACTACCTGATCATGTGCATCACCTACAAATTCCATGCTACAATCTATACAAAGCAGCTCATTCCTGGAGAGAGACTGAGAGTGAGAGAGAGGAAGAGAGAGAGTGTGCATATAAGGCACAGAAAAAAACACATCCAGAAGAGTCTGCATTCCCAGAACAGGTATGTGAAGTATATATGTATTTAATTGACCATAGTACTTGGTCCATAATAATAGAATAGATGATGTGGAATGATTTATATGTGCATTCAGGTGTTGTTGTAATGATGTTCAGCTGAACAACTGCTAAGGGACAATAGAGTCCATCCCTGTGGATATTGGGCCATACCCGTCAACTGTGCAGAGCAGCACTGACTGATGTGTTGTGTAATGGGAAGTATGTATATTACGTGGCCAATAGCTGGTGGTGGAAGTAATGCCATTATTATGGACACGTGGGTTCCACAGACCACTTCTTGCAGGATACTCAGGTCAACCTGTATTGTAGCATGCAGGAATGCCATAGGTGTGTGTAATAGGGTTACCTGCAATCTGGCCCTACATATACTCACCTGTCAGGCTGTGTCCATATGTGGCACCTGTCTGTGTTGTAGCAAGGCAGAACAGTGCAGCTGTGCAGGAAGGTTTTGTGAGATTGTGGTCCTGATGTCTGAATGTACCCCACATATAGGTATGCATATGTGTACATGATATATATATATATATATATATATATATATATATATATATATATATATATATATATATGTACCTACCTGACAACACTGACGCACTACAACACCGACAACGAAATCACCGACACCACATAACCGAAAGTTCACAAACACGAAACCTCACATGCCCGACACACCACAATCCCGACAATCAACAAACAAACAAATCCCCTGTCCAAAAAGCACACACACAACACAAGCACACCAAAATCCTTACAAACCCACACTAAACCTTACATACACAACTATCTATAACCTTAACCCAAACCCTAACCCTAAGGTCCGTCACTATCGCACACTCACCTAACCCTCACCCTAACCCTAACTCACTTAACCCGCCTCTAACCCTAAAGAATGCCACTATCGCACACTCACCTAACCCGCGCCCTAACCCTAACTCACTTAACCCACCCCTATCCCTAGAGTCCGTCAATATCGCACACTTACCTTACTCGCACCCTAACCCTAACGTCCGTCACTACCGCATATTTACACAGCCTTTTCACATGAAAGTGTTCTCAGCGTCGGGGTTTTCATCCGTCGGTCATCTCAGTTTTCGATCTTCTGGTGTCGGTGTTCTCAGGTAGACCCGTATATATATATATATATATATATATATATATATATATATATATATATATAAAAACCCACATGTATGTCCACAAATATACAGATACCCATGTGTAGACATGTATATGACCACATATATACATCAAATATATCTACACATATATAGATATATACCTGTATATGCACATATCTACATATATACAAACACACACACAAATATATATGTATGTAAATACATGTCCCCTATATTACTACCACAGTGCTGCATGCTATGTGCGGGGAAACAGCACACATAGCAATACACACAGATATCTACAACTGTCAGTGTGTGCAACATGGACGGGTATGTCACATGTGAACCCCTTTTTGGGACCACATTGCCCTTGTTTGTGAAGTATGGGGTGGGAATATGGGGAAGTATGGCAGCTATAGTTGTGGACGTGGTCAGGGTTGGTAGATATAGAGGGCAGACTACAAGGGTGGTATGTGACACATGTGGTGGGTAAACACCCTGGATGGTGTGTGTGTGGTCTGTGATGTGGACGCCCCATGGGCCCCAGTATGAACACAATGGGAACAAGCCTTCCACCCACTGCTACTCACAACAGCAGTCCACGTCCCGAAGGTGCTTGGCCTGGAGGCTGAGCAGGAGGAGCATGTGGGCCCTGTGAATGTGTACTGGGTGCCTCAAGTTGATGTAGCACATCCCACATGTGTCTCTGGAGCCCGTTATGGAACAGACCATGGACCTGACAGGGGACAGGAACATGTCTGTGTGTGTGCCCCGGGGGGGAGCGACAACATCCCCTGGGCTGGTTCTACCTGACGGTATTGCTGGACCAGTACATGAGGAGGCCCCAGGGTGGGTCACACATGTGATGTGGCCTGGTAACATGCGCAGATGAGTTTGGAGAGGTGGTTCTGCTGGCCAATAGTACATATACATGCTATTGTGTCACTGTTATAGAACATATGTCAGTAGTAATAGTCAACACAATCCCAGAACATGTCCAACAGCATGCATGGATAACTGCAATAACACAGAATGTCAGATGTGCAGCAAGATCACCAAATAGACCAGCAAGGCAGAACGGAGTTCAATATTCATTTATTTTTGTACTATAACAAACTAGTTTCGGCAGAAATTGCCTTCTTCAGTGTAGGACAGTACAGTCAAGTTCCTTGTCCTCATCCATTTATATACAGACCATGAGCCAATAAGGCAAATAGGCTCATCAATATTAATGAGATGAAAAAAATTTTTTTAAATATAATTTTTGTAATCACAATATACAGAGTGTAACACTTCAGTGAGAAACAGTAAACATAGAGGACATAACAACCATAGATAAATGTAATAAAATTGGAATAATATAGTATGACATATATATGTAAAAACATATATATTTTTGGCCATAAACAGCATCTGTTAAACAAATATTTGTCCATACCAACAGTAGTAATTTCACATATCGACTACCTATATTATATTAATTCAGCAACCCAGACCCCCCATACCAAAATTACTGCTGCTTAGCAAACTTTTGTAATCACAATATACAAAGTGTAACACTTCAGTGAAAGACAGTGAAAATAGAGGACATAACAACCATAGATAAATGTAAAGGAATGAGATGAAATTAGAATAGATTGGTATAACATATATATGTAAAAACATATATAGTTTTGTGGCCATAAGCAACATCTGCTAAACAAATATTCGTCCATACAAACAGTAATAGTTTCACATGTCGACTACCTATATTATATTAATTCAGCAACCCAGACCCCCCCATACCAAAGTTACTGCTGATTACCAAACCCATATAGTTGGGTGTCAAGAACAAAAATCAAGCAAGGCAAAACAGAGATACATATATATCATTTGCATACGCAAATGTAAATTAATTCTTGAGATCAAAATAACCCAAACCTTAACAACAAAATAGGTCAACAGGGTTATTAAGACATACACATAATCTCCTATAAGTGATCATTTAGACCCGGATGGAACAAACCCCCCAGAGTTGTAATCCAATATTTTTCCTTTTGATCCAATAAACCATGCCAACCTTGTTTGTTAGTTCTATCTCCAGAAATGCGATCAATGACCATGAAACTAAATTTTGCCTGTGGATGTTTGCATGTATGTTGATATAGGGCACTAGTCTCCTTATGGTTCCTGACATCACTACGATGTTCATTCATTCTGTATCTCAATGCTCTGGAAGTTTGGCCCACATAAAATGCCCCGCAATAACAGGAAGCAAGGTACACCACCCAATCGCTACTGCAATTACCAAAGATCTTTATGGTAAATATCCTGCTGGTGTTACGACTGGAGAATTCTTTAGATTTAGGCATATACGGACAGGAGCCACAATGACCACAGGGAAACGAACCAAAAAGTTCATCACCATGTAGTGTGAGTTGTTTGTAAATAGTACCCCCACTTGCCATATGTTTGAAATGTGACAGGTAGGAACCTACGGATCTGAAGTAGGATATTCATTTGTCTGCAACCTGTGGGTTATGGATCCGATATCGGATCCGAACCGGCATGGTTTTCCAGCTATGGATCCAAGCTCCTCCCCTCACCCATAATGCCCTGCTCTACCCTCATGACCTCAGATCTGGTGACTGGATTTGGGTACATAGCTCTCAGCTAAGTGGATTTTATTACTTGTAAAAATCAGAGAATTTTTGGTTTTTTGAGTGATTCTGTGTGAAAGTTTAGGTTTCCCTTTCTGAAAAGTTTAATTTGAGTTTATTTTGAGTTATATTAAGTAATTTTATTCCCTCCCGTGTGTGTAGGCCTGTGTGTCTTTTTGTTTTAAGTTACTTTTAGTAATTTTTAGTGGTTTATAGATTATGGCTGATCAGCCTAAATCTATTTTCGTGGCCATAAGCTCACGGCTGATGGCCACATGAACACCTCACATCTGGTTGTTCCATTTGTGGCTGGTCTTGGGACTACTGTGGCTACAGTTGTTCCCTGTGGCACCCTCCTGCTCCTGGGACTCAACCTCCCGCTTCTGAGAGGAGAGGATGCTACTAAAAGGACCGGAGGAGCCTCCTTCGGCTCGGTCCCCTGTGTGCTTTTCACGGGTCCTGAGGAGGAGGAGGCACTCCAATCTACCCATAGCCTTTCTGATGCTGATCTGGACCGGATGATGAGAAGGTTCATCCAGGCCCAGATGCATATCCGGGTTTGGAGCAGCTGGAGCGGAGCCTGGATCATCCGGGGATCAGTGCGAGGCCCTCGGCTTTTGATGTAGTGGAGAGGGCTCTGTTGAGGGTCTCGCCGGCCGTTGTGGCTCTCCGTCGCGCGCCCCCACTTGTCTTTCGCTCCGCCCGCGCTCCCTCTGCACTGGGCCAGGCTTCCACCATCCGGCCCCTGGGACAGCCCGTGCTTGTGCCCAAGCTGCTCCTATGGAGCAAATTGCTGCTGCGAGACTCCTCTGACAGCCCCCAGAGGCACTGTCCCCCCTTTCTCTCTCCAGAAGACACGGACTTGGAGGAGGGGCTCCCCCCCGAGCCCGAGGATGGATGACATCATGGAAACAACTCCATATAAGGGGGGGGTGGTCTGCCCCAAGTCTTCGGAGGACTGATCGTGTGTTCTTGAGGCATTTCCGTCTACCTCTTGTCCCCCCCTGCCGACCCCTGGTGGACCTTATTACCACCAGGGCGTGGAAAAAAGACCGGATAGGATCCTTAGTCCGCCATCCGGACGGACCATTTGGAGTAAGGGCCTCCGGTAGATGCCATGGAGGAACTGGCTCAGGAGAGTCCTCAGTCCACCCACACCGAGCAAGGGTCTCGGATGATGGACAAGCGGATGTTCAGTTCTGAAGGATGCAGCGAGATCTCGCTGCATCCCCTGAGAGTCCATTTTGAGGAGGACAGAGTTCTGCACTCCACCCGTGGCCACTCTTAGGTCAGTTACAAATACTGGACAGGACTGGTCACTAGACGCCAGGGCGTCAGGCCTGGCTCGATGGTTCTGCTCTGTTTGGCAAGACCCTTCTCTGCACCCCAGAGGCCCTATTCTAGGAACCAAAAGGGTCAGAAGAAGATGTGGTTTCGAAAGCAGCAGCAGTCAGCCTGCTCCGGACAACCAGTCCTTCCGTGGCAGAGGAGGACAGGGAGGACGCCCTAGAGGCAGAGGGGCTCCCAGAAACTAACCTTTCTGACTGCTCTACTCTGGAGGCAGTCGGGGCATGGGAGTCCATAACATCGACCGCTGGGTTCTCCAAATCATATCCAGGGATATCGCATTCCTTTCCTTCACCTTCCAAAGTTGAAGTCCCTCCGGCAGAAATTGGCCATCTGCTAAAGAAAAGAGCCATCCAGCCCGTTCCCCAGACCAGATCGGATCAGGGTTCTCCAGATTCTTTTAGTGCCAAAAAGAACTAAGACCAATCCTAGACCTCTCTCTCTTGAATCTGGCAGTCCCCAAAGAAAATGATTTCGAATGGTCACTCTGCAAATCTATTCCCCCTTCTGGAGAAAATCACTGGAATAGATCTCCACATCCTGATGGACAGGCGCCCAGGAGGTTTCAGCCAGTCACTACCAGTTCGGGTCCTTCCCTTTGGTCTCACCACAGCCCCAGGGTGTTCACCAAAGTACTAGCAGTGGTAGCGCCCACCTGAGGCTGACTGGCTTCTAACAAGGCATCTACTTCTCTTGGCGAGACTCCTTTCTCCATCTTGCTCCCTTTCTGGGCATCACAATAAATACAAAAAGTCCAACCTGGCCACACAGCTCTTAGATTTTATAGACAGAGTTCTAAATCTGCAGCTCCAGGTATTCAAGTTCTGTTCCAGCGGAGTTGGTCCTGAGGGCCCTAGGGTCCAGCACTTCTTCCTCTTGCCAGGCTCAATATGCATTCTACAGTGGCTTAGTACAGTGGTCATACCTTGCTCCCCCATGCATCATCCCATAGCGATCAGCAAGGCTATTCAGAGACCTTACTGCATATCAATGTTCTAGAGATGAGAGCAGTGCTATTCAATCGGACAACATGTCTGTTGTCTGGTACATCAACTGAGAGTTTGGGAATGGGCAATCACATTCCGGTCGGTCCAACATCCTAGCGGACAAGCTCAGTCGCACCATTCTGACCGTGGTCTCTCAATTGTCAAAACCCTTCATGCGATCTTTTGCTTCTCCCTCAAACACCAAGTGACAGTTTTTTAGCTCGACGGCTCTAATACCTCCTGGTGCATGCTTGGCCACCCGGTCTTCTGTATGCCTATCCACCCTTGCCTCTGATGCTGCAAGTTCTTCAGAACGCCTCTCGGGTGGGTTGCAGCATGGTTCTCATTGCTCCATGCTGGCCTCGCCAGATCTGGTTCCCTTCCTAAGGTCTCACTCGGTGAATCCTCCTTGGATTCTAGATCCCATCCCGGATCTGATATCCCATCCATCCTGCATTCCTCCTCCGAACCTGGACAACCTGAAGCTGACCGCTTGGCTGCTCCAGTTCCACTCTTGATAAGGACTCGTATTTCTTCACCTGTAAAGGCTATTTTGGTGGCTCATAAACCATCCACTAGAAAGGTTTACAAGCAAATGGACGGCAAGGCCTGAATCCTTTCACGGTTCCTCTCCCTTTAGTGCTTGACTTTCTAACCACTCTCTTTAACGATGGTGCCAGCAGTTCCACAGTCAAAGTTCAACTGGAATTTCTCACTATCACATTGGCCATGACTCTAATCCTCTTATGTCAGCCAAATTGTGTAAAATATTTCTTAAAGGTACTTTTCTTCTCAGGCCCCCTATAAAACAAGCAGTTCCTCCTTGGGACCTTTCTCTGGTCCTACAGGCTTGGACAGCTCCCTCCTTTCGAGCCAGCGGCTACGGTGGATCTCAAATTCTTGTCCTACAAGACAGCCTTTTGGTAGCCATTACATCAGCCAAGAGAGTTTCTGAACTTCAAGCTTTATCAGCTAAACCTCCTTACTTGGTATTTCATCGGACCGTGTCTCCCTCAGGACCAACCCGTCCTTTCTTCCTAAAATCGCTTCTGAAGCAAACATCAATCAATCCATTAACCTCCTGTTTTCTTCCTAAATATGAAAACAAAGGTGAATATAAGCTACATTCACTAGATGTTCACAGGCAACTTAGATTTTATCTGAACAGGACAGCTGGTCATAGGCAATCCGACCAACTGTTTATTTCCTTTGCAAAATTCAATTTGGGCAAGCCAATCTCTAAAGTTTCTCTGTCGCTGGATTTCACAGTGCATTTTATTGGCTTATCAAGCTTCAGGAAGGCCTGTTCATGCCCATTCAACCCGGTCAGTATCTACCTCGCAGCCTTCAAGGCTAGGATTCCTCTAGATGATATTTGTGCAGCAGCACTATAAGTTGGATCTTGCATCTAGGGAATATCCTTCCATGACGCCCAAGATTCAGGTAGCTGGGGACTTGAATATCCTACTTCAGATTTAGAAGTTATGTACTCACCATAACGTTCCATCTGAGTAGGTGTATTCATTTGTCTGCTCCTATCCCCTGGCCTTTCAGTTTCCTGCATATTCTTTGTTACCCTTTTTGTATTGTTGCTTTAAAGCAAACTCGAACTCGATCTGAGGTCATGAGGGTAGAGCAGGGCATTATGGGTGAGGGAGGAGCTGAGAGCTTGGATCCATAGCTGGAAAACCGGATCATCCATAACCCACAGGTTGCAGACAAATGAATACACCTACTCAGATGGAACGTTATGGTGAGTACATAACTTCTAATTTTGCCCCGCTTATATGAAAATTGACATCGTGGCCCCAAAATGGTTCGCAGCCTGTCATTGGCCAGTAAAATATTCCAATGTTTATTAATAATGTTCCTGACCATGTTAATATTTCTCCCATAAGTTGTGATGAACCTGACACAAGTACCATAAGATGATTGATTTTTGTTTTTATTTTTGTATTGTAATAATTCTTCCCTCTTTATGCAATTAGCTCTACTTTGGGCAGACACAATATCATGTCGATCATATCCTCTATTGGTAAACCTCTGACTAAGATCCCTGCTGGCTAATTGGTATTCCTCTTCATTGGAACTGAGACGTTTAATACGTATAAATTGAGATATTGGAATACTTTTAATGGTATGACGGGGATGTAGACTTGAGGCATGTAGCAAGGTGTTATATTGTGGGTACTTGCGGAAAACTTTGGTAGACAAGGTATGATCTGGGTTCCTGTAAACAGTGACATCCAAAAAATTGATAGTATTTCTATCATAAGTCACAGAAAATTCCAGTCCCCATACATTGTCATTAAGATATTCTACAAATTCCTGCAAGTAACCCACATCCACGCCACACCAGCCAACAGTCGTCCAGGTAGCGTCTCCAGATGTCCATCTCGATCTGAAAGATGTTATGTGATGTATCATATATCATGTATTCCTCTACATAGGCCATGAAGAGGTCAGCATATATGGGAGCAAAAGATGCTCCCATAGCTGTTCCTTGTAACTGCCAATAACATTGGCCTTGGAAATACAGAACATTCTTATTGAGAACATGTTCAGACATACAGATCAATAGGGTGTTAAACCCAGGTGTATATAAATTTGCCCTTTCCAACCAGTATTGGATAGATTGCAACCCAGCCCAATGCGGTATGCTCGTATATAATGATTTTACATCTAATGTGCATAAATACCAATCAGGTTCCAATTGAGTATCCCTGATTAGCTGCAAAAATTGTGTGGTGTCCTGCAATCTAGATCTTATAAGGCCTAATAATGGTTTGAGATATTTGGTGAGGAAGGCCGATAAGGGTTCAGTCAGAGAGCCTATTCCAGAGACAATTGGTCTGCCAGGTGGTTTTGTTATGGACTTATGAATTTTAGGTAAAAGATACAATATCTGTTTAGAGGGTTCAGAAACCATAAGTGAGGCCAAACACTTTTATTGATAATGCCCTCCTCACAGGCTAGCTGCAAAAAGAATCAATTTCGTCCTTAAAGACAGGCGTAGGGTCTATGGACATGTGCATGTAACACTTAGCATCAGACAATTGGGTTAGCCCTTCCTGTATATAATCAGCAGTGTTCCAAACCACAACTGCACCTCCCTTATCAGCAGGGACAATAACTATATCCTTGTTGTTACATAATTTGTCCAAAGCTATCCTGTCATGCCGAGTTAGATTGCTTGCTAACATAATATGTCCTAAGTTCTCAAAATGAATGTCTCTCAAAATGGTATCCATGAAAATGGAAACATGTTTATTCATGGGTGGTTGGAATGAAGACTTGCCAAAGCAAAAGTCCTCTGAGGGTTTTGACTTGTCATCATCAAAAAACAATTTTAAATTCAAAATCCGGCAAAACGCCTGTAAGTCTTGTACAATGTGATATTCCTGACTAAAGAAGGACGGAATATAGTTAAGACCCTTATTCAAAAGAGCAATCTGTTCATTTGTTAATACAGCTTTGGATAAATTCAACACATTCTGATTAGACTCTGGCATAACTCCTATTTCAGGAAGTTGTCCAGTAGTCCCTGGAAAGAGACCTGAGTGGTTGGTCTTTCTGTGCTTTCTGCCCCCCCGGTGTCCCTTGCCCCCTCTAAAGGGGAAATTTTGTTTGTTTCCACACAAGGAACATGGCTACAAATACATTGCACAAAGCGTGGTACAGTACAATATCTGCTCCACTGGCAGGTATGCTGTAGCCATACCTATTGAGTTGTGTGCACAGTTTGTTGTCGCTGATATGGTGGGGGGTGACAGTGATGTGTATTAAAAACTGTGGTAACCTTGCTGCATGACTTGCTCATACCTGTGTCCATCTTTATGTCTTTCAGGCAGGATGTTTCATGGAAGGCTGCCAGCCTACACAGCAGCTGAAAATGAAATCATGCTGAATGGACTCATACAGCACTATGCGATCTTGTTTGGCTGGGCTGCCCATGATCAGCAGGAGCGGACCACCCTGTGGAACGACGTAGTCCACAGGGTCAATGATATTGGACTGCACAACAGCAGTTATGAGCAGGTCCGGCATCATTGTTCTGACCTGCTTTGCAATGCCCGTCGGCATGCTGCTGCAGTCCAGGGGGATCACCTCGCCACAGGTGGGGCCATGCCATCCATCCCCCCTGACACGTGTGGAGGAGCTCCTGGCCAGCCTCATGGCACCTGGCGTCCGGCCAGCCGCCAACCGCCAGACACCTTTGTGGAGGTGGGTGCCACCCACACACCGGCCGAGGAGTGTGCAGGTAAGGCCACAGGGCATATCAGTAGACCACTGTTGCATATACAGCCACATCGGTACAGGTAGGTCATGCATATCTGACATGTCATAGATATATTTTGTTGCTGCATAGTAGTGATAAACAGATGTCCATATGTGGTAGTATTGTGTAAATGTACTGTTGATGTAATACTGCACCCACCCTGTAGCAATGCCACAGGTGTGGTTACTGACTTTGCATCTCTCACCCTCTTATGTAAGTCCCTGTGGGATACCACCAAGACAGCAGCCTGTAGCTGGTGAGTATGGTTTATGTAGATGCTTGCCAATACACCGGGCATGTAATGACGATGGTATATTCCATGCAAACTTCTAACACACCTACCCAGAATGCATGCTTCACATGTGCACGTATTGTTGCTGTTAAATGTACGGCATCACAGGGGTGACCATGATGGGGTATGGAAGGGTATGTCAGACACCTGCATGATAACTAACATCCTGTCATTGCGGAATGTGTCCACAGGGAGTAATGTAATGGTGGGAGACATGGCCTACATTAGGGACATGTATGGAACGACACCCATATACAGTGCAACACCAGTGTATATACCTGTAGGACAATGGCAACAGCTGCAGAGATACCTTAGGCATAAGGCATTATAGTGGTTCACATTATCAGCTGGGAGTAGGCTGTAATGTGGTGTTCAGTGTATGGGACACTGCAAAGTGACACACGTGTAGGGCTTACTTGTCATGCATCTGCAAAAAGGCTGAAGGAGGGGGGGTGTCAGCATGACACACCAGTGCACTGCAGCAGGGTTCCTAAGGATGCTAAGAATGGCTGTATCTGCACATAGGTTTAGGACGTGTGGCAGACGTAGCCCTACCCCCACAGCAATAGTGACGGCAGTGTGTGAATACATTAGGGGGACATGTGTAGTGCAGACTGAACATACACTGGCAAATACAGATGGCCCATGCTGGTATACCCCTGCCAGGAGTAGTGACTGCTGTAATACACACAATACACACAAGAAGTGCGGCGGACCGTCATGATAAGGGTGTGCACACATATGCCCACATGGTGTTTATGCATCGAGGTCAGCATCCGCACACCTAACACATTCTGTAGACACTGCATGTGAAAGTACAGGACATATGTCACATATCGGGCTCATGTACTGTGAAGATATGCAGTGATGTGGTCCCATGGCAGATCAAGGATGGGTGCGTCATATCAATAAGGGTGTGTACACCCCCATAGCCAAGGTATTCTGTGATGGTTGTCAGTGTAAGAGTATTGGATTGGTCATACATGGTCCACTGATGTTGAGAGCTGTAAATCAGACATCAGGCATTCACAAATGACATCTGTCCACATATCATCCCAGGTATGTGTTGCTGGAAAATATAGAGGCTGTGAGCATTAAAGCTGACATAACCAACACAATAGTACACATTCAGCAATGTGCTGTACACACCTCTGAGATGTGGTGCACAGTACACGGCAGGGTGCAGAACAGGTGTACAGCAATACTGTGTACGTGGGTGTAGTGTTATCTAATTGAAGGGGCATCACCTAATGACACAGCACATGCATCACACACATGTATACTGTTGCTAGCATGAATTGACCATAGCTGCACTGCATGCTGTTGGGTACCATATGTTATGCATGTTGACAGATGGGTAATAGGAGAACTGTGTGTCGTGTGTGTGTGCCTGGTGGGTAGTTAGTTTGTCTGTAGGGTTACTGGTGAAGTGGAGGGAGGTTGAATCATGTAGGATGCGTGTGTGTATGTCTGTGTGTTTGTGTGGCTGGCCATGTATGCACATGTGTGATTGTGGGATGTTCATACAGCAGTACCTCCATTTGGGATCGTGCAGTACATGGACATGGACTGCCACAGTACACAGCAGGGATACTTGTCATGTATGTAATCACAGGACAGCTGATAGTATAATATGGTCTGTAGCGTGGAACAGGCATTGAGAGGGAAGGTAGACACCAGGTACACCCTTAATGTCATGTATGTAATCACAGGACAGCTGATAGTATAATATGGTCTGTAGCATGGAACAGGCATTGAGAGGGAAGGTAGACACCAGGTACACCCTTAATATCGCATTCATCAGAGAGGTCACCTACAACCAACGTATGCAACAATACAGCTGCATTGGGGATGTACTAGTAAACACCAGGCAGTGTATCCATATATTACAGTTGTCATATGATAGGCTGATTAAGCAGCATATCTGGCATGCACTGAGCATTACATACACATGACACACCAGTGCGTGATATTATGGAGTGGACATAGTAGCCCACACATATAGGGGCCATGCACATGATGTCTGGACATACATAGGGTGAATACCGAATGACAGCAGTGAGGCCATCTAAAACCACTAAACACAGCTCAGGCAGGTAATGTAGTAATAGGTATTGTGTTGTGATTGCTTGTGTAGGCATTTAGAGGACTGATACGTTAATGAGTGGTATCAATGTGTGTATGTTACCAAGTGTGACGCAGGATGGGGTACACATGGACATATATGTGGGACTGTCTGTAAAGTCACGGACAGGTAAATATTACAGTGGTGTGTGTGTGTGTGTGTGTGTGTGTGTGTGTGTGTGTGTGTGTGTGTGTGTGTGAGTGTGTGTGTGTATTGTTAGGCATTGCTGTACAGGTTGTAAAGTTCGTTTATTGTTTTCCCCCACAGGTGGCAAGGCGGGTCAGGGTCCCTCCTTTATGCATTTTGATGTTGGTGTCCATACAGACACTGAAGATGATGATAGTACTGTTGAGGCACAGGTGGGGTTGTCAGGGGCTGAAACAGTGCCATCATTTGACATCCCCCTTTTAAAAACCCCAGCCCTGCACACAGTTTCAGTGCCTATACATACCCCATCACCAGTGGCCATAGCAGAGGGACAGCTGGCATTTGGCTGTGGACAGGAAAGTTGGTAACAATGCCTACTATGTCTGGTCGCAGCAGGCATAGCCGAATGTCTGGCAGGGCAGCACATAGGCATATGTCCCAGGGTGCTCGTGGTAGGGCTGCTAGACATCATGCCCCTGGCAGAGGTGACATAGCTGGTACCAGCAGGTGCATGTTTTAGGCTGTCTTGGAGGCACAGGCACATGTAGAACATTACACCAGACAGGACCTGAGGCTACAGAGGGCTGCTCTCACATCTGCAAGTGACAACGCCTGTGAACTGGCTGGTGCCATCCGTGCATTAACTGAGTTCATGGATAGACGGTCTGGTGAGATGATGGCCCTCATCGACCATGGTCTTTCCGTGCTTGAACATGTGGTGGGAGTGCGGCGACGGCTGCGTGGACATAGGCCAGCAATGCCAACACCTGGCAGTTAACGTGGATGTGCTAGAACACCAAGGGGCTCCCATAGTGGCAGTACCAGCCCTGTCACTGTAGGCGGGTGCTGTCCACACCACAGCAGGCCATGAGCACATGGTCCTGGCCAGTTCCAGGAGGGACCTCTTACCAGCGGACATCAGTCATTCTCAAGTAAGAGTAGCACATCAAGGCCTGTACCTGCACGTGCCCATGGAACCCCTGGCAGGCACAGACCACATATCTGTGGCTGGAGGCAGTGAACTGCACACCCTGCCAGGTATGGTCTGCAGCTGTCCATAAACGCCTGTGTAGGGCAGCCACATGGCAGAACTTTGTGCATGCATACCCACACAATGTACAAACTCACCTAGGGCAACTCCATACCTACACACACCACATCACCACGCTCAGTTCACCTTAGTATACCCCTTACCCACACACATGGTTTCAAATTTATGGCCCACCCTTGGCCTCTGACAAACCAAAACACACCCTGTGTATATGATGATACCTGTGCCACATGCCTGTAGCATCTATGCAGGGACAGGCTACTATGGTTCTGATGCACACGGTGACTGTACTACAGTGTACCACAGTACTGCAGTGTAACATATAAGGAGTAAAGTGTAATGCATATATGTCAGTTAGTATAGCCTTCCAGCAATATTGCATTATGGCTGTTAGTAACACTGGTTGATTGTTGTCTCTATAATGTTATACATTTGTGTTGTAGGTGTATATGTGTCAATACGAGAATGCCCTGTGCATATGATGATACCTGTACCACATCCCTGTCATCCATACCATCAGTGCAGGGACAGGCTAATATGATTCTGATGCACATGGTGACTGTACTACAGTGTACCACAGTACTGCAGTGTAACATGTTTTAAGGAGTAAAGTGTAATGCATATATGTCAGTTAGTGTAGCCGTCCAGCAATGATGCATTATAGCTGTTAGTAACACTGGTTGATTGTGGTCTCTATAATGTTATCCATTTGTGTTGTAGGAGTACATGTGTCAGCACGAGGATGGTCTGCAGTCATATTCCACAATGGAGTATGACACTGTGGTGACACCATGGTTGTGACATATCTGGGGTACAGTTGAACACATGTCACAGGTTAGTATAACAGTTATTGCCTGTGCCACATGGACAGGTGACCCGCTGGGGTGTGTATACCCTGCAACCTGATGTAGACCCATCCACATACACGCACGCTGTTATTTGGCAACACCGGGACTAGACTCCTACCTAGGTATGTAGTGATACTGAAGTGTGTGGCTTACATTGCATACACCACACAGCGTTTAAGGTGAGGTGTGTCCCAGGTTACATGTTACATGCAGAACATTCCCAGACATGTACAGTATGCTAATGGGGGATGTAATTGGTGTATATGGGCACTACATAGTGTGACATACCTTCATATACACATTAACAGACACATAACAGGCAGACACACATCCAAGAGATCAGGGCCTATTGCTGCTAACTAACTTGACCATGTGTCCAATGTGTTACAGGTAGGCTGCATACAGCACATGCATAACTGGCCTGGAATGTGGTATCAGTTACCTGTATGTTTGATGGTGACAGTGGCAACCATCACGTGGTACATGGGACATATACCGGGTGTACCTTGGTGTAATGACAGTGTACCCAGCACCCACATCCCCCAGTGAATATTGTACTCCCTGACACCCATGATGACACTCTGATATACCCACCATCACACATTGGCCCCAGCTGCGATACAGCCCATTGTAGATCCCAACAGTGGTACTACAGGGATATGCATCTGATGCACATGCCACATGCATAGCAGGGAGTTGCATTGTCATGCCTCACCAATGAGCAGCAACAGCACTATCTGTACTACCATGTGGCAATGAGTATTGTAATAGGTTTATATGGCCTCAGGATGCTGTACCCTACAGATAAACGGACATGCACACATACCCACACTTGCCAGAACACAATGGGTATCCCATGCCTTTCAACCCTTTTGTACAACACTGTTGTGATGGTACTGCAAGGTTCATATAGCCGATATGGGGAGGAGCGTAACACGGTACATGTAATGTCCCATATAGCAGCAGCCACGACTGGCTATGGCAATGGGTGTTGCAGTGGTTGTGAAGGCTCTCATGGAATTCCCACGTACAGGTGTGCTAACACATAGACATTGCTATACTCAGTCATGCAAATGTACACGTGTCAGTACTGGGGTGCATCGCTGCAGGTGGTCATAGCTGTGTACCTAGCTGTTGTCCAAGGAGAGATGGGTTGTGTAGGCGTTGTGTGTACAGTCGTATCCTGCCACCTGCCATGTGGCATCAGGCAATCTATCAACAGACACTACTGTGGTGACCCTCAGGGTGAGAGTGACAAGCATCAGCCATTCCTCCATGTGCATGCACGTCAACATGATCACCTCAGTGGACATGTGCAGGAGGCACATGGCCACTGAGGTGATCATGTTGACATGCATGAAACATGCATTACAACTCATGGTTAATGTCTGTGATGGAGACCTGTACCCAAGCTTGTTCTGTTGACTGTGGTAGTGCAGTGGAGGTACCCGGGGCATGTGGTGCTTACAGGGCATTATCTCCAATATGTGCCAGTTCTTACACAGCTGGGCAGACATGTCAGTGTCAATCAAGCTTATGATGCCTGTACATATCCCAGCTGGATACTTGCCATCTGCACATCTGTACAGGGACTGACAGTCATCAGCTTGACAAGTAGCTATGTAGTAGGATGAATGTGCTGACAGACAGACATTTGACAACAATATGTATGCCATACCTACATGTCAGGAACCCTCGCTGTCATGTGCTGTACAGACGGTAGTCTGCAGTTACATTCCACATGTCGGATCATTACCCAGTAGGGGTTATATACTCTGACATAGCTCACACACCAGGGATACAACAGGGAGGACTCAGAGTCCAGCTATGTCTGCAGGTGTGCCTGTTGTTGGTACTACATTTAGCACTCTAGTCTTGCCTGGGTAGGCACTGTCAACAGTAGTACCGCCATGATACACTACATGCCAGTGTGACAGCACGTACCCTGGGCTAGTACCCCTGTATGTAAGACAGTCACATGGATAACAGTGTTGTATAGGCCTCATATACGTCTGTGTCCCACACATGACACTCACACCCCTTGCTACTGTAATGACAGCACATAGGCGCATGTATTGTACATGGCATTACATACACTTATTACTGATGTCATTACCCTGCTATGTCGTCAGACTGGGTGGTGTGAGCTGGTTACCACAGCTAAGTAATGCTTAGCAGGTATCAACATTGCTGCAGTATAGCTGAGCTGATTTGCACACTGGTAAGTGAAGCCTACACTGTGTAAGCACCCATACATTTACCCGTAGCTTAGCACCACTTAGCTTCACGCAAACCCGCACAAACATGCTTAAAGCTGCTCAAAACTGCCTTAACAACTCTGTATCTGACAGCCCTTGTTCTGCCCAGCAACAAAACGAACAGCCCTTCCAGGTCTTGAACCCAGGACCCGGTACACTACAGTCACAACACTTAACCACTATGCCATGACCACTGTGAAGGCAGCTGTTGCTTTTCCAATATATCTGTCAATACACATATTGATTAGTATTGAACAATTGCCTTTACTTTCGCAATTGTGAAGTACTTGTTATTAATATGACTGTTGCATCACATATGTTGTTTTATCATAATGTACACATAGCAGATACATACAGTGAGATACATCTGGGAGTGTATACACAACCGTGAGGCTTACACATGACAGGAATATGGATATATACACATAATCGGTTGATATATGTCTACATGTACATACACATGTATATTCATTCATATGGCTGTATACACATCTGTATAGTGCAACATATATTTGGCCATGTGTACATTTCTTCATATGTATATATATATATATATATATATATATATATATATATATATATAGTTATAGTTATATATGTATATAGTTATAGTTATATATGTATTCACATCCTATGTGTACAGGTATGCCTATTTATGTAGCTGTATATATAGATATCTATAACTATATGTGCATGCAGATCTATTCTGATATACGTATTACTGTCAATATATATGTAGCGATCCATAAGCATATGCGCATATGTATTTCTGTCTGTATATGTGTCTACATATATTGCTGTGTATATATCTGAATGTTTATATGTATATATATATATATATATATATATATATATATATATGTACATGTACATATCCATCTATGTATGTCGATATGTATATGTGTATATATCTATATAGATATATGGATAAGTATATATACATATATGTTCACCATATGTCCTGCCCATGGAGTGGAGCCCTACCTCAGCTCTAGTAGTCCCAACCTCTTAGTGCAAAGGGATGTCAGGTATGTATTGCAGGTACATATGTAGACTATTGCTACTGTGATAGCGGTTGTCTTCACAGACGTGTGTGGGAGGTCACATCTGCTTTTAACATGTGCGCCATTGGCCAAAGACAGACATCCTAAGGACATCATAGTACAGTACCACTGCTAACACAGTAATGATTCTGTGGACTACAGCAGAGATATGGCCAGTAAATGTGGACAGTCTGACACACTCTGGTCAGTCCAGAGTTATACACAGAACCCCTTAGTGCAAGACATGTGGACTGAGCCTGACAATGTGGATGTTAACAGCCACGTAGATGGGTATATCATGTAAATACTGGTATACATTTGCCCCCATAGGTTATGCATTCACACACCCCTGTCTGTCCTGACACATAATAACCGCTGGTACAGAGGTGCCATGGCCACGTACTACCCACCAGTTAGTGACATACATCTGTACAGCATCCCACTGCTTTATTCGACATACATGACTGTTATGGTGGCCTGGCAGCAGTACATCTGGCAAGTATCTGGACATAACATCACACTGGGTAAGTACACTAAGCTGCTAGGCATGTAACAAAGCACTGTGCAGGCTACAGGCAGACTGCTACAACACTGGCCTGCATTTCTTATGGGGAAATACACATGTACCTGCATATATAGCAGGCTCTACAGGCATGTCACAGCACAGAGTAACAGACACCTGTGAACACAGCCACAGCCACATAAGGTAGCTAGCGTAATATTACAGTATATGGACTATTTGATTAACACCATCCTCATATGTGCCACTCACACACTAATCCTAAATGTACTGGGCCACTACACAGTGTGGGCCGATGCCTGTCTGTGGTATGGGACATGTGTGTGTTTGGCCCTACAAACATGTAAGCCAATAGGGTAACATGCAGTGGAGCAGCATGTAACATCAGATAGAACAGGACCAAGAACAATGACATCTACCACAGTCTGTACACAGGCCAGGGTACATATTCACAATACACACACTGTCAACAATCACCGTGGGTACACATACCTCAGTCCTGTACACAACCACAGAATGGCTAGGCTATGTTCTCAAAGATAACCCCTACTATACATAACATGTCGCAGTCTGATATCTCATTGGCTTATCAGATATGATGTCACTAAATGATGGTGTGCAGAACATATGCACCTCTTACCGCATGACTTATGTACACAGGTTCACAGAGTTGTGGCTGAGGGCACAAACACAGGGCCAATATTGACATGTTGCTGTGATAACCTCATACATTTACTGTTGTAACAGGGTTTATTGTGACATATGTCCTGTGAGGGTTATGAAGTCAGTAACTCTCATATTTGTCATCATGTACTGTCTGCAATCCTCATACTATGCTTTTGCAGTTAACAGATAGGTGCTCTGTGAGTAACACAAGAAACAAAAGGCACCACACACTGCCCAGTCTGCAGATGACCCTGCAGATGGGGGTTTCCTCAGAAACATATGTCTGTCATGACAGGTATTAAAACATGTAAACCAGCCATATCCACACACAGCCTGTTAAACCAACATTAATCCTAATGCGGAATAGCAAGAAACATTCTGTAGTCATGTCAGGCACATCCCCCTCCTGTGTGTTGGTCTGTTTCCACAGTGTATGTTGTTAGAGGTAAATCCCCAATCCATCTGTGATGCTGTTTGCCAAACAACAGATCTAGGTCCTGCTCACAGTGAATGAAAAGGCCCAACACCAACATGATGTCCCTAGATATTGGAGTGTGTTTCCATGCAGTTGGCTATGGAAATGTTACCACAGCTGCTCCACATGCAATCAGCTAGAGGAGGGCAGCAGTTCGTGCAGAGGCCATTAGCTGATCATGAGCATCACTTACAAAACACATGCTGCTGCTTAAGCAAAGCAGGTGTACATCTCCACATCCACCACAGAGGGAGTGAGAAAAGCAGACAGAGGCAAAGATAGGTCAGGGAGGGGGGTGGGAGAGTAAAACCTAAGCATGTTTGTGTCACACACCTACCAGTACAGGGTATCAAACCCCTGACTGACTATGTATTGCTATCACATGTCTATGCAGTTATTGGATATGCCACATAGCATACATGTTGGGGAGCTCTCCAAACATATATGTGATGGTGAGTGCCATCTACAACTTTGATATGGTAGCGATACGGTATGTGTAGTACACATGCCTGTCCGCATGAACAGGTGTCAGTGTCAACACAGCCACACACTCTCAGGGACCTACATACATAGACACAGTAGCAGGGTCAGGAATACACCTCCTCACAAGTTAGTTTGCCACAATACAGTACTGTGGAGGTATCACATGCACAACAGGGGTTATCCAGAGTTTATATGGGCAGAGGGTATGTGGAAGTATCTGACATCAGACATCATGCTTCAGTATGGCAATGGGGGATGTAATGAGTGTAAATGTGGTTATAAGCATCATACACCACACACACAGACACAGGGTGCCAGTACTAACATGCATGGGTGCATTGCTTCATGGGTGTGTAGTGGTAGACTGTGCCAGAAGGCAATACAAGGCTAGGTGATGGGTATACCTTGACATCAGGCCACATGACAATGGTCTGCAGTGTGGCTCAGGAGTGTAGTGTCTGGATTGGCCAACACAGGTATTGTATTCACCATCCAGTCACCTGGGTAACTGTTGAGTGTGGCCATTGCTGTGCATTGCTTGCCATGTATGTGTTCATTAGTTCATGACATGGACGGTGTCTGGGATGTGCACACGTCCCACATGCATGTACAGTGACATGTGGAATTGTACCTGAGGTGTCTGGCCCATGTTGTGTACACAGATTATCATCAGATGTGCCAGTCCTGGCCTCATGTGGCGGGAACAGGTAATGGACAGCAGGTTGGCCCTGCACCTACATTGATAGCATGATACAGGTTTTCCCTGGTGTCAGTGGTATCTGCCCATACAGGGCATGTATTTAAGGCATGGTATGTCCTTTGTGGGTCACATTTGATGGCACCACAGGTGTTGCACGTGTCCAGTGGGGAACATAGTGAAGGCGCACTGTCTGCATGTATATGCCTATTGTACTGATGGAGAGGGTGCCATGCCTTCTGTAGTCCACTGCAATCACACCATGGTTACTATCTGTGGGCAATATGCAGGGTACTGCCACCATAGCGGTTGTTGCCTAGGCAAGTGTGTTTGTGTATGAGACATGGGTTGAGTGTGTTCGCTGGGTAATACAAGAGTTGCTAACTTTGTTCGCCAGGCCTTGATGTCACATGTAGGAGTATGGATTGGCACTCCAGCCTCTCGGCTATTTCACATCTGTTATCCTTGTACGATGGACATTGTGACATATAATAGGGCCACCATATAAGACATTTGCAAAACCCACTCCACAATGAGTCCAGTTGTTACACACTCACAGCCACCTACCCACAAGATACGAATGACAAAGACAGACACACATGCACACACACCTGCCATGTCTGGGATTAAAACTTCTATCTAACTAGTTTATTACACTACAGCACTACACAGTTATAGGATGCGCCACAGAGATTACTGGTGTACTCCTTCCCCAAAGGTGTATTTCAGAGTGAATGACATCACCAGCCTTGCCAAAGTAGGGCATTTGATCTGTAGTGAGTGTGATTAGCCTAAAAAGCATTGTTCCCTACACAGACATAGAAACACACACACAAGCATCCACACTCATGTATGGGAATAGAACCCTTACCAGAGTACTATATCACACTACAGCATTTCGCTGTTATAAGACGCGCCACGGAGTTTACTGGGCTACATCTTTCTCAAAGGTGTATTTCACAGTGAATGACATCAGCAGCCTTGTTAAAGTAGGGGATTTGATCTGTAGTGAGTATGACTAGCCTAAAAAGCATTGCTCCCTACACAGACATAGAAACACACACACAAACATCCACACTTGCCATGTGTGAGAATAAAACCTCTACCAGAGTACTATATTGCACTACAGCATTACACTGTTGTAGGACGTGCCACAGAGATAACCGGGCTACACCTTTCCCAAAGGTGTAATTCACAGTGAATGAAATCAGCAGCCTTGCCAAAGTAGGACATTTCAATTGTAGTGAGTGTGACTAGCCTAAAAAACATTGCTCCCTACACAGACAGAGACACACAAAAATTTGCCATGTCTGAGATTAGAAGTCCTACCTAACTAGTTTATCACACTACAGCAGTACGCAGTTATGAGAAGCGCCACAGAGATTACTGGGCTGTACCTTTCCCAAAGGTGTAGTTCACAGTGAATGACATCAGCAGCCTTACCAAAGTAGGACATTTGAATTGTAGTGAGCGTGACTAGCCTAAAAAGCATTGCTCCCTACACAGACAGTGACACACACACACACACACACACACACACACACACACACACACACACACACACACATACAGTTGCCATGTCTAGGATTTGAACGCCTATCTAACAAGGTTATCACACTACAGGATTACACAGTTATAGGGCGCGCCACAGAGAATACTAGGCTACACCTTTACTAAAGGTGTATTTCACAGTGAATGACATCAGCAGCCTTACCAAAGTAGGACATTTGAATTGTAGTGAGCGTGACTAGCCTAAAAAGCATTGCTCCCTACACAGACAGACACACACACACACACACACACACACACACACACACACACACACACACACACACACACACACACACACACACACAGTTGTCATGTCTGGGATTAGAACTCCTACCTAAATAGTTTATTACACTACAGCATTATGCAGTATTAGGAAGCGCCACAGAGATTACTGGGCTACACCTTTCCCAAAGGTGTATTTCACAGTGAATGACATCAGCAACCTTGCCAAAATAGGGCATTCGATCTGTAGTGAGTGTGACTAGCCTAAAAAGCATTGCTCCCTACACACACACACACACACACACACACACACACACACACACACACACACACACGCACACACCATTTGCCATGTCTGGGATTAGAACACCTACCTAACTAGGGTTTCACACTACAGCATTACACAGTTATAGGATGCACCACAGAGATTACTGGGCTACACCTTTCTCAAAGGTGTATTTCACAATGAATGACATCAGCAGCCTTGCCAAAGTAGGACATTTGAATTGTAGTGAACGTGACTAGCCTAAAAAGCATTGCTCCCTACACAGGCGTGCACACACACACACACACACACACACACACACACACACACACACACACACACACACACACACACACTTGCCATGTCTGGGATTAGAACTCCTACCTAACTAGCTTATTACATGACAGCATTACGCAGTATTAAGAGACACACACACAAACACACACACAGTTGCCATGTCTGAGATTAGAACTTCTACCTAACTAGTTTATCACACTACAACATTACATAGTATTAGAATGCATCACATAGATTAGTAGGCTACTCCATTCCCAATGGTGTATTTCAAATTGGATGACATCAGCAGGCTTGTCATAGTAGGGCTATGGGGAGGGCAGTGTGTGTGTGCATGGGCCATAACCCATTCATCTAGAGGTTGACACACTACATGCAGGCACACACAGGGTTATATTCTGCAGGTACGTGTATACGGCTGCTAGATGACATCTGCCTTGTACAGTCATGTTGCACAGCTAGCACTGTAATGCTGACGGATACCAGTGGATAATTTCTACAGTGAGTGACATTTACACATCATGTGGTTGTAGCCATTTAGCTGTGTGCTGGGTGGGACAGGCCTCATGGTGGATGACTCTTTGACACAGTCACTCTCTTCCACACATCCATGTATGTCTACTTTTGGCTTATTATAGTGTGCTGTCCTTGGATATATGTCTGTATTCCTATCCACTGTGTGTGCAAAGCATGACTGGTGCATACTAAGGAGTGTATGCACTAACATCTGCAACAGTCAGATATGTATGGTCCATTGTTGTTTGCAGACATGGGCTTCATTTGTTTAAGTGTGTGAGCATGCCCAGTATGACCTTTCGATATGTTGTTTAACATTGCCTTCATTTCTCCAAGTGTGTGAGCATTACCAGTATGTCCTTCTGTATTGAATGTGTGGATCCATTCCAGGTCATTTGTACTCCAGTGTAGACATTTCTGTTGTACACCTACAGGTAGCAAACTGTTTCTGCCGGGCATCCGTAGATCATTTGGCAATATGGAGATAAACTGTGCAAGGGATAGTGTGTGCTGTAGGTGATTGTGTCTGTGCTGCTTCTGCTACATAGTACTGGTATTAGCAGGGATATTCAGACATGTGTACTGTTATACACTGTGATGTTTTATGTCCTCAAGTACTTTCAGGTGGACATTCATGCTCACAGTGATGTCCTGGGGAACAAGGGTAAATGCAGCTGTGTCCGGTATTGTAGGCATACACCTACATATTCATGGTAAATTAATATATTCTGGAAGGTAAGTTGCAGGCACTTGCTGCTGGGTCTGTGTATCCAGTTCAGCACCTTGGTACAGTGCTGGCAGAAGATCCCATACTTGTACATCCATTGACGTGATAGTATGGCCTTAACTTGCTGTGGCAATACCTCACAGCTGTACAAATTCACACAGGTTACCCAGAGGTAGGGGCCATGAGTCAGGACATTACCCCTATTGTGGGGTATGGGCAGGTTTGTAGCCACCCATTTATGTGTTTGCAGCCAGGGATAGTGTGTTCACACAGCTGTGTCAGACCTTGCACATTCCATGCTGCCCCTGCTCCCACCCCACCTTTATTAGTCTATCCTCTGCCATACATTATGTATGCAATCTCTGATACTTTCCCTAAGGTTATCACCTCATCACAGCTGTGTTTCGGTGTTGGTCCACAGTTCATGTAGTGGGACATGGTGGACATGTTACTGTGGTTTGTCCACATGCCCTTGCATATGGCTTATGTGGAGTGTGTTATGTTGTTATGTGGGTGTCCATGACATAAGATGCATTGGCAGTATGTGTGACACAGGCCTTTGGCAGAGGCCTGTAGGCCATTTTGTGGTGATGCGGGCCAGCTGTGGCAGGCTGTTGCTTTCTGTCAGTCCTACAGTCCCAGACCGCCATACTGTATATTCCCCTGGGGTGACAGGGTAAGTGTGCTAGGTGTTCATGCCAATACTTTCTATCAGTACTGGTCAGGTGGTGTGTATGCTAGCAGGGTGTGCTACCTACAGCTAGGGATAAACCTGTATGGGACACCTGCACTGCATGCTGGATTCTGTCGCTGTTGCCATATACAGGTGGGGTCATATTGTACCCATTCCCAACAGCAGGGATACGACCAGATAGGTACCTGTGGGTGGTGTTTGGGTGAGCTGGGTGCATGTGTGCTATGAACACTACTTGCATCTGATGCCCAGATATGCATGGGGCATTCCATTTATGGTGGCATGTGCAGGTACATCAGCTGTTTCCCAATACCTCAGTCCTACCATCTTTGTGATCTGCAAGTGTTCGGGCAGCCTACACCAGTATTCCCTACTACAGGCCCAGATAATGTGATGCATACCTGTATGTACAGTTCCAAGGGTGTGTCCATTTCACAGTTACACATTATATACTGTATGTCTGGGGTACTTTCCCCTGTGTACTGCTTGTATATTTAGCCCAAAAGCCATGACATGTCAGTCTTTCAGAAAGTGACACATATTACTACCATACATTTATAATGGCTTACTGCTAGCATGTGTTATACTAGTGGGAATTGTCTTTGGCACTGCAGTTGTGATGACTTGGCCCTGTCATCAGCAGTAGTGGGCAATGACCACCAGGTCATACCTCAACATGCATACATACTGACCACTCTCACACAATATGCAACACACACCAACCTGACACACACATACTTGCGTATTGTACAAATGCTACAATCTATCCTGCTACCTTGGCCACCTCTGGGCATCCGTGCTCCACTGGTATTATACCTACACATTCATGTTACTACATTTCTACATAGGATTGGGGGAGCACACCTGACTGTTACTACATGTCTGCATAGGATATGGGGGGCACACTTGACTGTTTTTACATTGCTACACAGGATTGGGGGGGCACACCTGATTGTTTCTACATTTTTACACAGGATGGGGTGCACACCTGACTGTTACTACATGTCTACGTAGGATTGGGGGGGCACACCTGACTGTTACTACTGTCTACATAGGCTATGGGGGGGCACACCTAATTGTTACTACTGTCTACATAGGCTATGGGGGGGGGGCACACCTGACTGTTTCTGCATTGCTACACATGATTGTGGGGGACACACCTGACTGCTACTACATGTCTACATAAGATTGAGAGGGGCACACCTGACTGTTAATACATGTCTAAGTAGGGTTGGGGAGGCACATGTAACTGTTACTATTGTCTACATAGGCTATGGGTAGGCACACCTGACTGTTTCTACATTGCTACACATGATTGGGGGGGCACACCTGACTGTTGCTACATGTCTACATAGGATTAGAGGGGCACACCTGACTGTTACTACATTTCTACATAGGATGGGGGGGCACCTGACTGTTGCTACATGTCTACATAGGCTATGGGGGGGTGCACACTGACTGTTTCTACATTGCTGTACAGGATTGGGGGGGTGCACACCTGACACTTGTACACATTTGCTATGACTGTACTGGTATGTCAGGTATTCCATTTCATTCTGTTTTCTAACCTAACACGCTGACTAGAAGCATGCCATTGTGCTACAGGTCCTACATTTGATTGGCTTACATATTAGTTTCTGATTTCCTACCCTTCGGAACTAGCCTCCCGCTGCCTGAACTGATGTGGTCTGTCTGTGTAGGCCGGGGAGGGGGGTGTTATCCATAGGCATCATTCAGTGGCCTTAGCACAGCCTTTGTTTGTGTTTGTCTACACCTGTCCTGCTGGCTGTGACTGTTGCTGGGTATGTGAACCTCCTGGACTGTCATGTGTGTGTCATATGGACACATGTGGCCCAGCACATTTCCTGCAGTGGGTTTTGTCAACATGTGTAGTACTCGCTACTATGGTGACACCCATATTTGTTACAGATCTCATGCTACCACTATAGGTGTCTACTGTCTGCTGGCATCCTATTCAGCCACCCGATTCCCTTGCATGCTCACATCTATACCATAGATACAAGCAACTACACATGCTACTCCAATCAGCAATTGGTAAGGGGAGTGACTTACCTTGTGGGTGTGCCAGTATTGAGGATGGTGCTGGGGGCTGCCTATGTCGAATGCACATAGTGCACTCCCTATATGTGGTTGAGCACAGGTAGTGTCATGTTTGGCATCCCTTTTACTGTATGTGCGAGTCAGAGAGAGGAGTCATTCCCTGGGTCCTTACTGTGTGTATGTGCTATGCATTGCCTCTTTGCCAAAGCCATGGCATATTGAGCATGCCTCCATCTGCCTACTGTGGCAGGCTCAGGTTGTTCCTCCAAGTCAGTCTGTGCCTGTGCAGGCCTTGGCATTGGTGGGGGGGGCTGTATGGTCCTGCCCCATGCTGTTCCTGCTGCAGTTGTTTCCGCAGGATCATATTGTGTAGCATGACACTTACAATAACAATTTGGGTACATGTAGCTGGTGAGTACTGCAAGGCTCCACTGGATATGTCCAGGCACTGGAACCTTGACTTGAGTATCCCAAACACACACTCTATTATGATTCTGGTCTGTGCATGTACCTCATTATGGCATTCTTGTTTGGGTGTTTGTGCATTTCTGATGGGTGTCATCAGCCATGGCTCCAGTGCGTAACCAGCACCCCCCACTAGGTGACCGTAAAGGATGTCCCCACTGGCAAATTTCTGGTACAGCTGTGTCAGATGCCATATTTGGGAATCGTGATAGCTTCCAGGGCAGCCAGCACACACATACATTATAATGCCCTGGGCATCGCACACAACCTGGCAGTTGATAGAGGGGAAGCCCTTGCGGTTGATATAGACCCTACCCCACTCACTTGGTGGTGCTTTGATGCATATGGGCGTGCAGTCTATAGCACCCACCACCTCAGGGTATTCTGCTGTTTGATGGAAGAGACATATATTGCTGGCCAACACCTCACGGGTGTTGAGGAAATATACGTACTTACCGGCATGTGCTGACATGGAATCCAGGAACTGGTAGAATACTCTGAATGCCGATGCCTGTGAGATCCCCATGATATCCCCAGTTGGGCTTTGAGAGGTACCTGTGGCTAGCATTCCTAGGCCTACACATACCTTGGTATCCACTGGGATGGGCTCCACTCTGTTACTTCTGTGTGTCAGGCATGACCGGCACAGCTCAACAATTTGCTATAGGAGGTACCTGTCCACCCTATAGCACTCCACTATCTCCAGCTCATGTAGCCCCTGGTAGGTTACCCTGGGTCTGTACACCAATCTCCATCTCCTCACTGTGGATTGGTCGACAGCATTCTCATCGTAACCACCCCACAGCCTCTTCCACGGGTCTACTTCACATTGTCGTAAGCTGACAATATCGAGTCTGATATTGTCGGTACGACAATGTTGAAAGTGAAGAACATCATGCAAGTAAATGGAAATCCCCGTAAGGGGAGATTTCCATTTACCTCAAAGTAGTGCGGTCTTGGAGTTGATATATTTAAGTAGGGGGAGTGGGGGGGGGTGCATCCCTCCACGTGGGGTTGCCATTTCGTTTTTTTTTTTAATTAGTTTTTTTTTTTTACGTTATTCGATGTTTTACTTAATTGATCAATAAAGTTCGACCTTTATTGATTCGATTAAGTAAACTTTTGATAAGGTGATATAGACACTGTTCCACATGTTGATGTCTGATAGCTGCTGCAGCCCCTATCATTCTTTTGTTTTTGTTTGTTAAAATTTCCCCGGTTGTATACACAGGTGGTGTAGAGTGTGGGAAAAAACAGAGGGAAAGGTGTTTGCATAGTTTATAGTAGTGTTCTGGGCTAGGCTGGTCTGCTGCCTGGGTAATTGGCTGATTCTGATACATTTCACCTGCCAGCTATGCTAGTTCTCCTAGATTACCTTCCTACTGCTGTTTTCCCTTCCCATTGCCTTCCTGTTTAAGCCCGGGGGCGTGCCTCGCAAACACAGTGCTCAAATGTGCACAGAACTGCTATTTCCTGGTTTACTTTTTTTAATCTTCCTTTAACACCCGGTGCGCGGCACGCACACTCTCTTAGGCAATGTATAGCGTGCTAGGCAGCCTCAGACACACCTCCTTGCTTAGCTCTGCTAAGCTAGGAGTAAACCTAAGCCACAGGGCTTGAATCCGCTTACAGTATGCCTGACACACCCCTCTATGATGTCAGCTAACTCCTAGGTGTGCACCAAGCAATTCCTGCTCTTACACTGTTGGGTGCTGAGTAGCATGCAGGGGAAATCTGTGATTCAGTATCATTCCCCTCATTTGCATAGGATTGCCTGCTGATGCATAGTAACATGTCCCACACTGAGCCTCCCCCCTTAGCATCCACTATTCACTGGCCATGTTGTCTTCTGCCTGCCATTGGGTATAATGGCAAAATAGTGATTTCAGTTAGAATGCTTATTTTATGTTTTTTTTCTTATTTCCATCCGATCCCGTTTGTGCGGCATTCCCCTACGCTTAAACAGCTGAGATAGGCTAAAAAAAATAAAAGTTGATTTTTTCATTTTTGCAAATGTTTTCCATGCCAGTGGCCTTATAGTTGGCCATTGGCATGCTTTCTACATGATATCCACCCTTTATTTGGAGCTGCCATGGCTCAATTTTGTAATTTGCCGAAATATACTCCGTTACTGGCGGAGTACATTTCTGCAGATTACACTAGTCCTGCAAGGCTGGTTTCCATCTTCCTGGATCACAAATTCACTTCATTTGCATGGATTTCTCTTGCAAATGGGGTATTTTGCATACAGGGGCTGAGTCAGTGCAGGACTAATGCAGGAGCACTCATGCACGTCCCTGCAGGTTATTCCTGGATTGCACGGCAGACATATTGCCTGATGGAGCTCCTGCACTAGTCCTGCATGCCGTGGAGGGCTTGCAGAATCCAGGGGCAAGTTTTCCCTATCTCTTTGGGGTCATTTTCCAGATGTTCATCGTGCATACAGCTGCAGTCATAACAGAAGGGTTCTCCTGCCGTCAGGCGGGTCCTCGGTCGGCCGAATTCCAAAGTCTAGGTCCGGCGTCTGTTGTCGTCGCTTTCTTTCCTGACGTCAATGCGACAAGGGTATATAAGACACAGCCAACGCCATTTTCTTCAGTCTTTTTTGCCGCGCAGTGCCAGAAGCAGAAGCAGTTCGCAAGTGCCGGTCGGCCAGCTCCTGAAATTACGAAAATTTGGAAACCGAAGTCTTCTTTAAAGCTAAGTACCCCGTTGGGGAAACTTTTCTTGCCTCAGACCGATGTCAGACAAAGTTAACAATTGTATTTCTTGTGGGAAGCAAATACCACATAAGGATTTCCATTCCCTCTGTATACCTTGTTTAGGCCCAGACCACGACGTCTCGGGCTGTCGCTTTTGTGCTACTTTCAATAAACGCACTATTAAACGTCGGGCGGAGTTCGCCCAGCACTTTTTTGGTAAAGCTTTTGATTATAAAATGTCGTCGGAGATTCCGACTACCGGTTTGTCCAAAAAACGCAAGGACAAAGACCGACACGCGAGGTCCGCGGTCTCCACCGACACCACGCCAAAACCGGCTACACGTGGTCCGGTTCTCAGCGAGGTGCCTACACAGCCCCTGACTACCGGCGACACTTCTCTGGCGGTGTCTTATGTAACCGAGACCGCAGGTGCCTCGGCCCCTACCCTGACTACAGCTACCGAAGCCACTGTGAGTGTTGAGCCTCTTAATGTGGACAGGTCCACTTCCACCCATGGTGTCTTTAGACCCTCATCTTCCTTTTCCATAAAGGCCTTTACTAAGTCCAAATCAGCCATGCATCCCAAGAGGCCTGTTGCACAGGGCCCATCTCCAGGTCCCATGCCTAAAAAGCAGATTCTCAAAATGGCTGAGGATTTAATTACTCTTATCAGGGGTTCCCAACCCCCTCCGGACAAGAGACCCAGAGTGGAGGAAGATTCTCCCTCTTCTGACCAGGGCTCCATTATTTCAGAACATTCTGATGAAGAGGAACACTCGTACTCCCCTTTTGAAGATTCTGATGCAGAGCAGTCCATTCCTTCTGTATCTCCCCCTGAGGATTTTTCTTCCGGGGAAACCTTGCATACCTTGAGGGAACACTTCCATTGGGAAGGCCAAGATTTTTCAGATTCCAAGAAAAGACTTAGGGAATTTCTTTTGCTACCTCAGCACAGACCTCTGGCGATACCTCCTGTCTTGGACATACTTGATGATGTTTACTCGGAGGCTTGCCTTAATCTGGATTCCCTGCCTCCTGCCCCAGTCAAGCCTGATAGGTACTACAGAGTTCCTAACTCACACCAATTTCTTTACAAAGCCATAATGCTGACCCTGAAACCATTTCTCAAGGCCCCAAGGGAATGAAGGCCTCTACTGCTAAGAATCCATTACCTTCCGAAAGAGAGTCTAGATCCTTAGAAAGGTGGGGAAAAGGTATATACCTCGGCCACCCTAGCCATGAGGGCCTTAAATTGTCAGTTCCATATGCTTAAATATCAGCAGTTTCTGTTATCACAATTAAGGAATAAAATGTCACAACCTGAACAACCAGATTTGAAGGAGTTGCAGGATATGATGCATAGTGCAGAACAAGTGGGTAAACACACCTTACAATGTGGTTATGATGCTCTAGAGGCCTCAAGTAGAGCTGCTGTTACAGGATCTGTCATTCGTAGACATGCCTGGCTTAGGGAACAAACCTTGCCTGATCATGTTAAAGCTAAACTATTAGATGCTCCTTTACAAAAGGATGTATTATTTGGTACTAATGCTGAGGAGATACTATGGAAAATGGAAGAAAAAGCTAAATCTATGCAAACTGTCAAAGCTTTTCTACAGGTACAACCACCACGTTTTAGCAGAAATTGGCCTTCAAAAAACTGGTCCTTTCCAGCCATGGACAAGCCCCAAAGAGGTAGATACAGGCGCACAAGGGGCAGAGGACAATCTCAAGGATCATATAGAGGCAGACAATGGCAAACTCCAGCAAGGTGGCGAAGACAGTGCACAGCAATACAGGAAACAAACCCAATGACTTTCCCCTTTGTATGCCAAGCAAGTCTCAACTGGCAGCACCCTTGGGAGGAAAGCTGGCCTTATTTTCAAAAATTTGGCATATTATCACAACAGACAAATGGATCCTGGACATTATAAACAGAGGCTACAGATTTCATTTTCACACTCTTCCAAAAATGAGAGGCATGTCGAACCTGCCACACAATCAAAGGGCAGAGGCTCAAATACAAATTTCAAAGCTCATGGACATGAAAGCTATTCAAGAGGTACCTACTCACGAACAAGGTCAAGGCTTTTATTCCAGACTATTCCTGGTACCAAGGAAGGGAACCGATTGGAGACCCATTTTGGACTTATCCATCCTAAACACATTTCTACTCGTACCAATATTCAAGATGCTCACCTTACAGCAGCTTCTTCCCATGCTGGGCAAGGAGTCTTGGCTGGTAACATTGGACCTCAAGGAGGCATACCTGCATGTCCAATCAGACAAAACTGCAGAAGATACCTCAGATTTCTTGCAGGTTCAATCCACTATCAATTCTCTGCATTGCCCTTTGGCTTATCTACTGCGCCCAGAGTATTCACAAAATGCCTGGCATCAGTAATTGCCTACTGCAGTCTTCAAGGGATACACATTTACCCTTATTTGGACGATTGCCTGATCCAAGTGGACAGCAAGCACATACTTCTGGAACATCTGGCTTATGTAACACGGTTATTGAATTCTCTGGGATACACAGTCAACAAAGAGAAATCCAGGCTAACACCATCTCAGAAAATAATTTTCCTGGGTGCCAACTTGGACACAAACACCCAGATGGCCTATCTTACGCCAGAAAACAGGGCAACTAACTCAGTACTTCAAAATACTAGCAAATTGTACCAGGCTAACTGCAAGGAAAATCCTGCAGGCTCTGGGCTTCATGGCATCTTGCATTCTTCTAATCCCATGTGCAAAGTTGCATATGAGGAAACTTCAATGGTACCAAAAAAACCTATGGTCTCAACACAGCCACAGTTTGGAAACAATAATACCACTAATCCCATGTTTGCAAAAGGAATTTCTATGGTGGGCCCAAGCATGCCAAACAAACACAGGTCTACCATTCTGCAAGCCTCAAGCAAATCAAGTCATCACAACAGACGCCTCAGACTACGCCTGGGGGGCACACATGACAGACAGGTGCATTCAGGGCAAATGGTCCCAAAAGGAAAAGCACCTTCACATCAATCAAAAGGAAATGCTAGCAGTGATAAATGCAATTACAGCTTTCAAGGACCTCCTGCATCCAGGGCAATTATTGATAAGAACAGACAACACCACAGTAATGTGGTACATAAACAAACAAGGAGGAACACATTCATACCCCTGTGCAGGCTGGCCATGTCACTTTGGAACTTGGCTCTGGAATGGCAAATCGAACTTCAAGCACAGTACCTGCCAGGTTTGGAAAACACGCTGGCAGACAATCTAAGCAGAAATATGACAGACCCGCATGAATGGAAGTTGCATCCTCAAGTGTTTACAAAGATAATCCAAGCGTGGGGAAGGCCAGACATAGATCTCTTTGCCTCCCACAGGAATCATCAATTGACAAAATTCTGCTCAAGGACATTCCATCCAAAGGCCTGGAGAGTGGACGCCCTTTCTTTCAGTTGGGCAGCACGGACAGTTTACACCTTCCCACCTTTGCCTCTTCTGCCCAAGGTGCTCTTGAAAGCAAGAGCAGACAGACCGAAGATGATACTGATTGCTCCAGACTGGCCAAGACAACACTGGTACCCACTCCTGAGGAGCCTAACACATTCTCCTCCCTGGACCCTACCTCTAATGCCTCTTCTACTGACTCAGCACAGCTACAAAACTCTTCACAGTCAGCTGAAAACACTCAATCTGGCTGCATGGAAAATTCCTTAACACCACAACAGACCCTACTCTCCAAGGAGGTGCAGGATGTCATTTTGGAGGCCAGAAGGCCATCTACTAGAAAGGCTTACTCCACAAAATGGAAACGGTTTTGCACTTGGAATGAGAAAAAAGGCCAGGATCCTAGAAAACTGAATTTACCTCAGATATTACAGTATCTAGCTGAGCTGTTGAACAGTGGACTTTCATTTTCCTCCATCAAAATCCATGCCTCAGCCATTTCTGCAGAATACAACACTGATCCACCCTTATTCTCCCATCCACTCTTAAGACAGTTCCTCAGAGGGGCTAAGAATATAAGACCTCCAAGGAAACAACCAATACCAGCCTGGGATCTTAATTACATTCTAGAAAAATTAACATTGCCTTCCTTTGAACCAGCTGCCTCAACAGATTTGCAATATTTGTCCTGGAAAACAGCTTTTCTTCTGGCCATTACCTCAGCTCGTAGGGTTTCGGAACTACAAGCCCTCATGGCTGTGCAGCCCTTTCTCATCTTCCATCAGGACAGGGTTTCCCTACGAACCAACCCGTCATTTATGCCTAAGGTAGTATCCAGGGTAGCTTTAAATCAGGCCATACACTTACCTACCTTTTACCCCAATCCTCAAAACAAAGAGGAAAGGCTGCTACATTCCTTAGACATCCATAGACAGCTACGTTACTATTTGGACAGAACAAAGCCTTTCAGGAAATCAGAACAACTCTTTGTGTCCTATGCTGTACGAGCTCAAGGGAAGCCAATTTCCAAACAGACAATTTCAAAATGGATAGGCCACTGCATACGGTTTTGTTACTCCTTTCATGGTAAATCTGTACCTGCAGGCATCTGATCCCACTCCACAAGGGCCACAGCTACCTCTGCAGCCTTCCTCAGAGGAGTCCCTACCAAAGATATTTTGGAGGCAGCCACTTGGAGTTCTGTGCATACCTTCACTAAACACTACCACCTACATTTATACTCCAAAACTAGAGCAGGCTTTGCCACTGCTGTGTTGCAGGGCATTCTGGCTCCTCCCAGTTCCACCTAGTGCCTTCCACCCTGTGCGTAGCTTTGGGATTCTACCCATCTGTTATGACTGCAGCTGTATGCACGATGAACATAGTACAGTTTTGTACCTACCATAAATGTAGATGTTCGAGTGCTAATACAGCTGCAGACCAGGTTTCCCTCCCTCCTTCCCCTCTGGGTACAGACCTAGTGGCTAACTCCTCATCTTACAACTTGACTGGGTTATCCTTCTATGGTGTATTTGCTTGCAACTACTGGTTTTTGATTATATTGCAATGCATGATTATATATTATATATATATATATATATATATATATATATATATATATATATTGCCTTCCTTCTGGGGGCACCTGACATCTGGGGCAAGAAAGACTGAAGAAAATGGCGTCGGCTGTGTCTTATATACCCCTGTCGCACTGACGTCAGGAAAGAAAGCGACGACAACCGACGCCGGACCTAGACTTTGGAATTCGGCCGACCGAGGACCCGCCTGACGGCAGGAGAACCCATCTGTTATGACTGCAGCTGTATTAGCACTCGAACATCTACATTTATGGTAGGTACAAAACTGTACTTTGTGCCACGTCCATCTCAATCTATTTAGTTCTTTTTTTTTCTTATCTCTTCCTTGCTGTTCTTCCGCAACATTTTCTAAAATCATGCATAAAGTGTTATAGTACCTTCTTGCCTTTACTTGGCACACACAACAGTTTTCACATATAAACTTAATTTGGTGCAGGTTATCATTGCAGTTTGAACTCTTTTTTTTCTGTTTGTATTGTCTGAAGAAATATTGAAAGCATTTCTTCTCATTATTATTCTTTGTAAACTTGCCACATTTCTGGTATCATTACATGATGTTTGCATCCAGTCTTGTGGTTCTTGTGGAGCTTGTTGCATTTTTGTTTTTTTTTTAATTTCTATAAGACATCTTCTAGAATCGTATTTTAATTGTAGTTTTGAGATGAACTTACAACTTTTTAAGCATAATCACTCTTATGTGTTTAAGGTGCCCCATTAATGGTTAGAACTATCTTTCCTTTTGCAGTCAGTATTTTATTTATTTATTCATTTATTTATTTATTGATATTTGATTACCAGGAAAGTCCAACTGGATAGAAGCCCATTTTCAGTGGAGGCCTGGGGAGAAAAGCTCCTAATTATTACAAAACATTTTAAAAACAATAATTTTCCAGTCTTCACAAGTAAAACAAAAATCTCTGTCTGCAGTTTAAATAATTATAACAAATTAGACATGATATAAAAAACTGGTTAAGAATTGATTCAAGGTATATGACAATTACTTAATATTTAAAGATATTTTAGAAGGTTGTAGAGAAATTAAAGGTAACATACTCTAATACAAACAGGAATTGAAATATGAAGTGAGGGAAAACAGGCTCATGGTCTATTTAGAAAGAAAATCTGGGAAGATAAATAATAGTAAGAAGGGTGAGTAAGGAGGTATAAGCAAAGAAAATGTACTTGTTCATATTTAGAGATTTTAGAAAAAAATTGTCTCTTCCTGGATGTATATTCTTTGTAGTTTACACAGGTAGTGTCCTATAGACCAAGTATTACAGGACCATTCTGTGAGAGAAGTTAAAAAATGTAGTGATCATTGATTTTAACTTTTGATTTGGCTGTGTAGGTTTAGATACCAGACACCTATGGGCAATTTCAAGTACATTATTATAGAGTTTCTCACATGTTGAGGAGATCATCACTTTCTAAAAATAATCCATTGAATCTTATGTCTTGTCTTTTTAGAACTCAGTAAGTCAAATGTAATTTCTTCAGGCTCTGTTTTCCTTGGCATCAGTTATTTCAAATACGTTTGATTTCACTTTATTTGGAAGGTTGTTTGCAATTCATACAATTCTCATGCTAGCTTCTAATAAGACTGTGTTTGTTTTATTTAGTCATGTTTGATGCCTTCTTACTACAGCCTTTAGATGTTCATCGTGTTACACTGCTGCAGTCATTACACTTGAGTTATCCTGCCGTCAGGCGGTCCCGCAGTCGGCCCGAATTCCAAAGTCTTGGTCCGGCATCGGTTGCTGTCGCCTCTTCCCTGATGTCAGTGCGCCAGGGGTATATAAGATGCATCCAACGCCATTTTCTCCAGTCTTTCTTGCCGCGTGGTGCCCGAAGCAGAAGCAGTTCGCAAGTGCCAGTCGGCCGACTCCTGAGATTTTCGAAGTCGAATTTCAGATCCGAAGTCTTCAATAAAGCTAAGTACCCCATTGGGGAAACTTTTTTCTTGCCTCAGACTGATGTCAGAAAAAGTTAATAATTGTATTTCTTGCGGGAAGCAAATACCTCATAAGGACTTCCACTCTTACTGTATTCCATGCCTAGGCCCTGATCACAACGTCACTAGTTGTCGGTTTTGTGCTAGATTTAACAAACGCGCTATAAAAAGACGCTTTGATTTTGCTTTGCACTACTTTGGCCGAAGGTTCAATTATACAATGCCATCGGATCAGCTGACGACCTCAGTACCGAAAACACGCAAAGACAAGGATAAAGACAGGCATCCGAGGTCCAAAACCGACGACAAAACCTCTTCTAGGCCAGTCGCCGGTTCGCCGGTTCTCAGTGAGGCGCTTTCGCAGCCCCTGACACCCGCTACCTCAGAGCCACAGGCCATTTCCGACTCCCACGTGGATACATCTAGGCCTCTGGAAACTCAAGGTATTGGGCCTACGGAAACTAATCCCTGAGATGGGTCCAGAGCCGCTGAGCAGGCATCGGCTTCTGAGGGTGTTTTCAGACCTTCACAACTTACCGTTAAAACAACAGCCAAGACAAAGGTACCATTAAAGACAAAGGAAGAAGTACAGCATTCTCCTGGACAGTCCTCCATGCCTAAGAAACAGATGCTTAAAATGGCCGAAGACCTCATTATTCTTATCAGGGGTTTCCAACCCCCACCTGAGAAAAGGCCTAGGCATGATACAGACTATGACTCCTCTGATCAGGTTTCCATTTCCTCTGATTCCTCTTCAGACCAGGAATACTCTCTACCCCCCTATGAGGACTCTGATGCTGAAGAATCTATCCCTTCAGCCTCTCCTCTTGAGGATTATTCTTTTGGGGAAACTTTACATACCATGAGGGAGCATTTCCATTGGGAAAGCCAGGATTACTCAGAATCCAAGAAAAGGCTCAGGGATTTCCTCTTATTACCTCAACACAGGCCCCTGGCTATTCTGCCTGTGCTAGTTATTGTGGATGATGTGTTCTCTGAATCCAGTTTATCTCCTGACTCTTTGCCCCCTGCTCCAGCAAAGCCAGATAGGTATTATAGAGTCCCCGACTCTCACAAGTTTCTTTACAAAAACCCTTCTGCTGATCCAGAAACTATTTCCCAGGGTCCAAAAGGGGTTAAGGCTTCCATTGCAAAAAATCTAGTACCCTCTGACAGAGATTCCAGAGCTTTAGATAGATGGGAGAACAATGTATACACTTCTGCAACTTTAGCAGTAAGAGCTTTAAATTGCCAGTTTCACATGCTTAAGTACCAACAATATTTAATGGCTCAGTTAAAACAGAAAATGCTTGCAAGCACAGAAGCTCCTGATTGTAAAGAAATGCAGGATTTATTGCATGCAGTTGAACAGGTGGGAAAACATACTCTGCAATGTGGTTTTAATTCTTTAGAAGCCTCTTGTAGAGCCGCAGTTACAGGTTCTGTGATTCGAAGGCATGCTTGGTTAAAAGAACAAAGTTTACCTGATCATGTTAAGGCAAAATTATTGGATGCTCCTTTACAGCATGATACTTTGTTTGGTGTTAAGGCAGAAGAGGTGTTAAAGAAAATGGAGGATAAAGCTAAATCTATGCAAACAGTCAAGGATTTCTTACAGGTACAGCCACCTCGGTTTAGCAGAAATTGGCCAACAAAGAATTGGTCCTTTCCAGTGTCAGACAGGCCACAGAGAGGCAGATACAGATGCCCAAGAGGCAGATCTCAACCCCAAGGCTCAAACAGACGACAGTGGGGCACCTCAACCCCAAAAGGTGGTGAGGACAAGTCTCAATCTTACAGGAAACAGTCACAATGACTTTTCCCTTCGTACTCCAAGCACGTCCCTTTTGGAAGCCTCCTTAGGGGGAAAACTAGCACTTTTTTCTCAAAACTGGCAAACAATCACCCAAGACAAATGGGTCCTAAATATTGTGTCTCTGGGTTACAGATTCCACTTTCATACTTTACCAAGGCTAAAAGGAATGCCAGAACTGCCACAAAATCAATGGGCAGAGGCACAGAAACAAATTTCAGCCCTCATGGACATGAGAGCTATTCAAAAAGTACCACAACAGGAACAAGGACAAGGATTTTACTCAAGACTCTTCCTGGTCCCCAGAAAGGACAAGGCCTGGAGGCCCATACTAGACCTTTCAATTCTGAATACTTACCTGGATATTCCGAAATTCAAAATGTTGACATTACAGCAGCTTCTGCCCATGCTGGGCAAGAAGGCTTGGCTTGTTACTCTGGACCTCAAAGAGGCATACCTGCATGTTCCTATCAGACAGAATTGCAGAAGATACCTCAGATTCAAAGCTGGTACAATGCACTACCAATTCTCTGCACTGCCCTTTGGCTTATCTACTGCGCCCAGGGTCTTCACAAAGTGCCTGGCACCAGTAATTGCATTTTGCAGACAAAAAGGAATTCAAATATATCCATATCTGGACGACTGCCTCATTCAAGCAGAGACAAAGGACATTCTTCTACAGCATGTGGCATTTGTAAAAAGGTTGCTAATTTCTCTAGGGTACACAGTAAACAAAAAGAAGTCAAAACTAGTGCCCTTGCAACAGATTATATTCCTGGGTGCCATCTTAAATACAACGGCCCAGATGGCTTACCTCACGCCAGACAAACAAGTTCAACTAACTCAATATTTTCAAATGCTGGCAAGAAAGTCCCATCTCCCTGCAAGAAAAATTCTGCAGGCCCTGGGATTCATGGCATCTTGCATACTACTAATACCATATGCCAGACTGCATATGATGAAATTACAATGGTACCTGAAAAATGTTTGGACTCAACACTCTCACAGTTTAGAAGCAGTAATACCAATGATTCCCTGCCTACAACAGGAGTTTCGATGGTGGGCACAGGCATGTCACCTAAACAAGGGTCAGCCTTTCACCCAACCCACAGCCAGGCAAACTCTAACAACAGATGCTTCGGATTACGCCTGGGGAGCACACATGGCAGGAAAATGCATTCAGGGCAAGTGGACCACAGACCAGATGCATCTTCACATCAATCAAAAAGAGATGTTGGCTGTTCAAAATGCCCTAACAGCTTTCAAGGACCTTCTACATCCAGGACAATTACTACTAAAGACAGACAACACCACAGTAATGTGGTACATAAACAAGCAAGGGGGCACTCATTCTTATCCCCTATGCAGGCAAGCCATGACCTTGTGGAACACGGCTCTAACGTTTCAAGTTCACCTACAAGCACAATTCCTGCAAGGAAAGGAAAATACTCTGGCAGACGATCTGAGCAGAAATATCATGGACCCTCACAAATGGAAATTGAATCCACAAATCTTCAACAAGGTAACGCAAAAGTGGAGATGCCCAGACATAGATCTTTTTGCCTCCCCACTGAATTGCCAACTACAAAAAATCTGCACAAGGACTTATCACAAACAAGCATAGAAAGTGGATGCTCTTCTGTTCAGCTGGAAAAACCTAAAAGTTTATGCCTTCCCGCCACTGCCTCCCCTTTGAAGGGTACTCCTAAAAGCCAGACAGGAAAAACTACAGATGATCCTGATTGCTCCAGAATGGCCACGCCAGCACTGGTACCTTATCTTAAGGAACAAGGCTCAAGGCCCACCATGGATTTTGCCTCAAATTCCACACCTTCTGACTCAACAAGACAATCAGTTCCTGCACGGTCAGCTCAAAACCCTAAACCTGGCTACATGGCAGATACATTAGTCAAACAGACAGCACCTCTCTCTAAAGCTGTTATGGATGTCATTTTGGAGGCCAGGAGGCCTAACACCAGGAAAACTTACTCAGAAAAATGGAAGAGATTCTGCGCCTGGAACCAGGCTCAAAGCCTTGACCCTCTTGTTCCAAACATTCCTCAGATTTTACAATACTTAACAGAGATGCTGGACAGAGGCCTATCCTTCTCATCAATTAAGATCCATGCCTCTGCCATTTCAGCACATTACAACACGGATCCTCCTTTATTCTCTCATCCCTTGCTAAAGCAGTACCTCAGAGGGGCTAAAAACATAAGACCGCCCCGGAGAGCACCAACACCAACTTGGGACCTCAATTTTGTTTTGAAAAAACTGACCCTACCACCTTTTGAGCCAGCCAATACAGCCGATCTAAAATTTTTATCATGGAAAACAGCTCTGCTCCTGGCAGTAAGTTCAGCACGAAGAGTCTCAGAGCTATAGGCATTAGGGAACCTTTTATAATTTTTCATCAGGATAGGGTATCTTTAAGAACAAACCCTACCTTTATGCCAAAGGTGGTATCTAGTGTGGCTCTTAACCAAACCATCCATTTGCCAACTTTTTATCCAAACCCCCAGAATAAATGGGAGAAACATCTGCATTCTTTGGACATACACAGGCAGCTACGCTTCTACTTGGAAAAAACAAAGGCTTTCAGGAAAACTGAGCAACTGTTTGTAGCATATGCTGCAGGATCACAGGTCAAGGTTATCTCAAAACAGACAATATCCAAATGGATAGGACACTGTATTCGGTACTGCTCCACACAGCATGGAAAATCAGTCCCAAATAACATTAGGCCACATTCCACCAGGGCAACAGCCACTTCAACAGCCTTTCTCAGAGGAGTACCTACCAAGGAAATTTTGGAGGCTGCAACTTGGAGTTCAGTGCACACATTTAACAAGCATTACCACCTGCCTCTTTACTCTAAATCCAGAGCAGGATTTTCCATTGCAGTTCTGCAGGGCCTCATAGCCAATCCTAACTCTTTATAGACCAGCCACCCAACCTCAGCTTTAGGATTCTACCCAAGTGTAATGACTGCAGCAGTGTAACACGATGAACATAGTACAGTTTTGTACCTACCATAAATGTAGATGTTCGAGTGTTCACTCTGCTGCAGTCCAGGTCACCCTCCCTCCATCCCCTCTGAACTACCTGGGCTTATCTATACCTTTCTATCCTATACAACCTTTGGGGTGTATTTGCTGGTAACTGAAGGTATTGTATTTATTGTATATTTTTGATTAGCAATAAGTATTGCTTACCTATTTGGGGCACCTGACATCTGGGGCAAGAAAAACTGAAGAAAATGGCGTCAGATGCATCTTATACACCCCTGGTGCACTGACATCAGGGAAGAGGCGACAGCAACCGACGCCGGACCAAGACTTTGGAATTCGGGCCGACTGCAGGACCGCCTGACGGCAGGATAACCCAAGTTTAATGATTGCAGCAGTGTGAACACTCGAACATCTACATTTATGGTAGGTACAAAACTGTACTTTCTTTGTAACCATGTAGACTCAAAGAGAATAAAAACAATTATGGATAATGCCACTGCGGATAAATTCCAGCAAACACAAAGTCACAAAAATCCAGATAAATGCAGTGGAGATACACGGCAGATAAAACACCAAATATATTTATTAATGGTTAGCACTTTCACATCAGGTTATACATGCTTCATCAGACCTACTATATCATCAGATACCTGCACTTAAATATTCTAAAACAAATTCCAGTTAAGCAATTAACATATTAAACAATCTAAATCTTAAAGCAATAGACTTCTAAATACATCAAGCCTATATATCTACATCACATTAAACCCATAATATTATGTACACGAAATATAAAAGTATATATAAAAAAGATGTAAAAACAGGATATCTAATCATGTCAAAGAACAAGCTTTTAAGTGAGGTTTTATAGAAGCTCTGTCATTAAGACCTGGTGGACAATCTGCTTGCAGTTGTAAAATCCATTTTAATTCATATTGTTCTGTTAAAATCTTAATATCACTTAGCTTTAAACTATAAGATATACATTCAATCACTTTAAAACAAAACATATGACTACTATTATTTAGTACATGTGTAGCTAAAGGACTCCTATCTACATCCTTATTCCTAATGGCTGCTAAATGTTCCCTTGCACACTCTCTCAAGGATAGATTAGTCATGCCAACATAAAATGAACTACATGCTGAGCAGGCAATTAAATATATAACATTTCTTGTTGTACAGGTTGCTGTAGCTTTGAAGTCATAATATTTTAAAGTTATCGGATAGATAAATGTATTTTCTTGTGCTAGAACATGACAGATATTACAATTGCCACAAGGCTTAAGACCATTGCTTTGCAACAACTTGGAAGTCTTTTTAAATTCTTTTTATTCTTATAACAAAATTGAGGATGATTTCCTATTACTTGCTTTATATCGTGATCTGACTGTAATATAAACCAATTTTTTGTAATAATGTCACGTACTTTATTAATGTTACTAGAGTATTGCAACCTAATAGGAACTACATCACTATGGTTACGCTTATTTTGACTTGATTGTTGCAAATCTTTGACATATAGGGTCTAGCCCTAATATGTCTCAGAGTTTTCAATTCATTAATAGTTCTTTCTACTTCATTCTTATTATATTTACGCTCTAAAAGCTCATCTTGAAAAGACTATCATGTTGAAACATATAGTCATCAGTATCTAGATGTGAAATACAAATACCTTGACCCTTAATAATGTTTCTATATATGTATGAGGGATGCATACTGTCTCTATGTAACAGGTTGCTCCTATGATATTCTTTCTTGTATAACTCTGTAGAAAATTTCCCACGTATATCTTTCTTAACAGTTACATCCAAGGAATCTAACGTAAATGCTGAATCCGAATGTGTAAACTTTAGAAATTGTGTAGTATCATTCAAAAATTATAAAAATTCAGTGAACTTCTCTAAAGAACCTGTCCATAATAAAAATAAATCATCAACAAATCTTTTATAAAAAAATATTTAACAACTTCATTACCTTTCAAAATAAATTCTTCTTCCCAATAGGCTAAAACCATATTGGCGTAGCTATTGGCACATGGTGTGCCCAGCGCTATGCCAAGCTGTTGTAAATAATAAACACCATTAAATAAAAAATATTATTTTCTAAAATATGTTCCAGAAGCATACATAGGAAATTTATCTTACATGTCGTATTGATTCTTGTTGCTTAAATACATCTTTACTGCTGAAATACCATAGGAATGTGGTATAACTGTGAACAAAGAATTCACGTCCAAAGAAACTAATTAACAATATACCAACTCTTCAGTGTTACTGGAGACAGAAGCATAAAGATCACACACATATTGCTTAGCATCATGTAATATATTAGAAGATTTATCTATAATTGGTCTAAGATTACATTCAAGCTATATAGATGGCAACATCGGCAGTGTCAGGCATTGTACAGAGTGTGGTTGTGGAATGAGTGATGACAGCATCGGCAGTATCAGGCATTGTACTAATTGTGTTAATGGAGTGAATGATGGATAATAGGCCAGAGGAGTTAGTTCACAAGTCTGTCTGTGTCCTTATCATCAAATAGTCATTGGTGGAGCTCATAAAATATAACTTAGCTTTAGTGTTTTTTCAGATATAACTTTGTCTTTAGCTAATTGAATAATTAGTTTCATTATGAGCTTAACATTCTTGTCTGGTTTCTCTGACATTTTTATTATTTAATTTACCTGTTTTATATGGTTTCAGACCCTAGTGAAGGCATGTAACTGAAGTAGCAGTAACATTTTTTTTAAAAATCTAAATATAGGATGTACTTTATGAGATACATAAACAACTGTGTTGTGTCTGTTCAACAACTTTACATTACTTATTTATTTGGTTGATTTGTTCAATGAAATTATGTTGGTGTGTGTGTCTACATCATTGCATGCATTTATAAGGTAGTGATTGAACTGTTGAGATCATGGATAAAAGCAATATAGACTAGGTGCATTTCCTAGGTAGCTTGGCTTTATCCCTTTGACACTGTGAAGACCTTTCTACTCTAGATGACCTTGGAATACAGTCACTGTTCCTGTAAGTTAAAAGGAATCAGTTAAGGTCATCATCATCAACCTCCTTTTTACAATTTTCTGCATGGGGTCAGGTTGTCGTGTCAACTGTCACCATCTCTCTCTATTCAGTGCTACTCTCCTAGCTTTATTAACACTCATACCTGACTGTTGCACATCTTCTCTCACACAATCTATCCACCTCTTTGCCGGACCCCCATGTTTCCTTTTATTTTCTTTCTGTCTGTCCCAAATCTTCTTCACCAGATTATCATCTGCTTTTCTGCATGTGTGCCCAGACCACCCTAATCTGTTCTGTTTGACCTTTCCTGTAATTGGAGCTACTTTGGCTTCTGCTCTTATGTCTTCATTTCTTCATCTGTCCCACAGTGTGCATCCTACCACCCATCTTAGGCATTTCATCCCCATCATGTCTAGCTTCTTCAAATGCTCTGCCTTTACTACCCAGGTTTCTGTACCATACAGTAGTACTGGTCACGCCATTGTCTTGTACACTTTAGTTTTCAGCTTCTTTGGCATTCTTCTGTCATATACTACACCTGACATTCTGTGCCAGTTGGCTGCAGCCACCTCTGATTCTAGTTTTGATTTCCTCATTCAGACTTCCATTCTCCTCAACCTCCCTGCCCAGATACTTGAAGCTGTTAACCTGTGCCGCTGTTTTCCCTTTTATCTCATTTCTCAGTTTCTCCTGCTTCCCTCTATTTTCTGCCATTGCAACTGTCTTGTCTGTACTTAGTTTCATCCCATGTGTCCTCACTTTTGCATTCCATATCCCTATTCTTTGCTGAAGTTCTTGTTCAGAGTCTGCAGGTAATGCCACATCATCTACATACAGAAACTTTGTTGATCTATTCCCTCTGACCTGTTTGCTAATGTAGTCCATCACCAGTATGAACAGCTGTGGGCTCAGAGATGAACACTGATGCTCACCCACTCTCATGGGGAACCCCTCTGATAGTCCAGTCACTGTTTGTACTTGAGTCATTGGGCCCTTGTACAGAGCTTGCACTAATTCTACTAATGTGTCTGGGACTTTTATCCACAGCACGACTACCCAAATCTGTTTTCTTGGGACCTTGTCATATGCTTTTTCCAAGTCTAGGAATGCCCAGTTGGACTCCGTCCTTATTTCTAATTTCTTCTCAAGTATCTGTCTCACTATAAATTTTGGGTAAGTTGTGCTGCATCTTGATGTAAATTTGAACTGCTCATCTCCTATCTTATTTTCTGATACTGTGCATATTCTTTTACCAATCACCCTCAACAGAACTTTCATGCATGTGACAGGAGTTTCATACCTCTCTACTGCCCATAGTTGTGACTGTCCCATTTGTTCTTGAACCCTGGCAACAATATTCTTATTCTCCAGTCATCTGGGATATGCCTTTCTCTCTGTACTGCTGTGAGTACCCTCAGGAGCCATTTCTCCCCTATCGCACCCAACATCTTTATCATATCTGTTGTGACCTCGTCTGAGCCTACAGCTTTCCCTGACTTCATTTTCTTTAGTGCTGTTATTACTTCTTCTATGGTGGGCTCCCCTTCTTCTCTCATTGTAGGCTATGTCTGGGGCAATACAGCTTCTGTGGGGTTTTCTTCATTCAGACGCTGCTACAAGTACTCCTTCTGTCAGTTGTTCAGTTGAGGTAATTTAGGCTTTTTGTGAGGTGTTCCCCATGGGAGGAGTATAAGGGGCAGACTCCAGGCAAACCTAGCAAACATTGCATGGGTTATACCACTCTGTTTGCCTGAGACATATGAGAATTCCACAGGATGATCTGTTGACCTTTGCTTAGGATAAGACGTCTGACCTACCCTACTGCAGCCCTTATAAGGTCTAGTGTTTTAGACAAAGGATACGTGGAACATTGGAATGTTTAACTTCTGATAGAAATGTGACTGTAATGTGAAAGAATTGTCCTAAAGTGGTTTTCTGTAAACTATCAATCTGTAGGAATGTTCATTTGTCTGCAACCTGTGGGTTACGGATCCGATATCGGATCCGAGCTGGCAACTTGTTTCAAGCTAATGGATCCGAGCTCCTAGCCCCTCCCTTCACCCATAATCCCCTGCTAACCCTCCATGACCTCAGATCTAGTTTGCCACGCTTGTGATGGCAGGATTCTTTTTCTTGAGCTCCAGATAAGTGACTAAAACTTAAACTTTTTTCTTCAAAAAACTCCTTTTTTGTTTAAATTAACTTTTATTAAGTGTGTCTGAGTTAGGTTCCCTATTTTTTGTTTATTTAATACCCTCCCTTCACTGGTCGCTAGTGTGTGAGTGTTTGTGGTGTGCTTTTGGGGCCTGTGTGTGTGTGTAGTTTGTTTTTCTTTGTTTGAAAAAAAAAAAAAAAAAAAAGGGAATGGCTGAGGCCCCAAAAGCCATATTTTCGAAATGTACCGAGTGTGGCCATAAGCTCTCCCCGGCTGATGGCCACACTCGCGCTCGTGCCTTGGGGTTGAACACCTCACCTCGGGCTGTACTATCTGTGCAGCGTTCAACCCCAGGGCACTGAAAGAGCGGAGGTCGAAGCTGGTCCTGGCGGGACTTCTACCCCCGGATTCGGCTTCGGCCTCCGCTTCCTCTACCACTCCTGTGGCTCCATCACAGCCTGTGATGGTTGCCACTCCTGCCCCCCTGCCTCCGACTGGGACTCAAACTCCCTCTAAAGTGTCGGAGGACAGGGAGGCCAGGAGGGAGAAATGGAGGGAGAAGCACCAAAAGCGACAGGCCGAGACCTCCGTTTCGGCCCTGCCAGCTAAGCAGGCTTCTCCCTCCATTGCTTCTAGGTCTCCTCCTCCTCGGCTCCGATCCCCTTCTTTCTCCCCGGGGCCCGAGGAGGAGGAGACCCGATCTCCATCAAGGTCATCGAGGCGGCACTCCAGGCCTGCCTCGGTGGCCTCTTCGAGATCCACATTTAGTTTATCTGATGCAGACTTGGACCGGATGATGCGAAGGTTCATCCAGGCCCAGCTGCAGATGGGAGTGCTCTTGCCTCCCCTCCCCCTCAGGGGGGGAGCTCGACACCTTTTTTCCACCCAATTGCTCCTTCTCCGACCCGCTACCCGGGTTCGGAGCGCTCGGAGCTGAGCAGCCTTGGAGCCGGGGGTGGGTCGGCGCCGACAGTACTGTTTACTTCGGATCCGACCCTACCCTCGAGTCTGTCGGATCCGACCTCTCGGAGCCGTGGTCCGAGCTTCGGATCCGGGGGATTCACTGTGCCTTCAGCTCCGTCCAGGTCGGAGCACACTGGTCTCTCGGATCCGACGGTCTTGGCGCCGGCTCCGATCCCTTCATCGGATCCGAGTGGGAGCCGACTTTCGGATCCATTGGAGAGTGGCTCTCCCTCGGCATTCGATGTTGTGGAGAGGGCTCTGTTGAGAGCATCCGGATCCCCGGCCCTTGCATCGACTCCTCCCTGCACTCCCTCTCTGCTGGGCCAGGCTTCCATCACCCGGCCAAAGGGACAGCCTGCTTCGATGTCACAGATAGTTCCATCGGAACAAGATGTAGCTGGCGAGGGCTCCTCGGACAGTCCCCCCGAGGAAGCTCCCCGCAAGCATAAGTGCAAAAGGAGGCACGTGGACTCCCCTGAGTCCTTAACCGAAGACACGGACTTGGAGGAAGGGGAAGGCTCCCCAAGATCACCCCCTGAGGATGTCTCCTTTGGAGACATCATGGAGATGCTAAGAATCAGAGGTGGGTGGTCTGCCCCCAAGTCTTCATCTGACGAGTCCGTGTTTCTGGAGGCATTCGAGGCAGGCCCGTCTACCTCCTGGGTGTCCCCTCCAGCCGATCCCCTGGTGGACCTTATTACCACCAGGGCATGGAAGGATCCGGACACCGTGGAGCCAATACCCAAACGGCCGGATAGGATTCTTAGCCCCCCCTCTGACCAGTCTCATTGGAGTAAGGGCCCCCTGTAGATGCCTTGTTGATGGCGGCAGCCACAAAGAGGGAATTAGCTCAGGAGAGTCCCTCAGTCCATCCACCGAGAAAAGAGTCTCATTTGATGGACCGCTTAGGGAAGCGAGTCTTTAGTTCAGCGACCTTCTCTGTAAGGTCTCTGAACTATATGGCACATGTCATCAGGATGCAGCGGGATCTTATCAAAGAATACGCTGCATCCCCCCCTGAGTCCATGTCGGAGGAGGATAAACATTTATACTCCACCCGAATGGCCACTCTAAGATCTATTTCTAACACCTCTATGCGGCTATTGTCCCACGCCACAGAGGGAGCCGCTAGGGCCAGCGGAGCAGGCCTAGTCATGAGACGTCAGGCCTGGCTCCGTCATTGCGACTTTACGGAGCCCTTTAAAGCGTCCTTCGCGAATGCCCCCTTTGATGGTTCTGCCCTTTTTGGCAAAACAGTTCGCGAAACGCTTGTCCAGAGCGAGAAGGACGGGAAGACGTTGTCTGCCATCGGAGTCCACATCTCTGCTCCCCAGCGGTCCTTTTCAAGGAACCAAAAGGGTCAGAAGAAGATGTGGTTCTGAAAATCACAACATTCCCAACCAGCTCCGGACAACCAGTCCTACCGTGGCAGAGGTGGACAGGGAGGACGTCGCCCTAGGGGCAGAGGGGTTCCGAGAAATTTCGGGTCCAGAGAACCTTTCTCTGAACGGCCCGTGCAGCAACCCTGAGGGGTTGCCCGGCTGCTCCACTCTGGAGGCAGTCGGGGGGCGTTTTTCGAAGCATCAAGCAGCATGGGAGTCCATCACAACAGACCGCTGGGTGCTTTGCATCATATCCAGAGGGTACAAGATACCAATTCTCCATGTCCCCCAATCCAAGAACCTCCCTGATGTACCACCCGATCACAGGGAGGCCGCAGCCGCAGAAATACAGCAGCTGCTAAGAAAAAGAGCCATCCAGCCCGTCCCCCAAGACCAGCTCGGATTAGGGTTCTACTCCAGGTTCTTTTTGGTGCCAAAAAAGACGGGGGATCTGAGACCCATCCTAGACCCTTCCCGCTTGAACCTGTCAGTAACCAAGGAAAAATTCCGAATGGTCACTCTTCAATCTATCCTCCCCCTTCTGAGGGAGAACGATTGGATGTGCTCTATAGACCTCAAGGATGCATATTACCACATCTTAATGGACAAACGATCCAGGAGGTTCCTTCACTTCCGGCTGGGAGCCAGTCACTACCAGTTCAGGGTCCTTCCCTTTGGCCTCACCACAGCCCCCCGGGTGTTCACCAAAGTGTTAGCAGTGATTGCGGCCCACCTGAGACTCCAGGGAATTCAGGTCTTCCCGTACCTGGACGACTGGCTCCTTACCGCACCAACAAGGCATCTACTTTGCACAGCCAGAGACGTCTTTCTCCATCTAGCCCCACAAGTAGGCATTACTATCAATGTCGGCAAATCCCTACTGGCTCCAACACAGATCATAGAATTTATAGGTGCCAGAATAAACACCAGAGATTTGCGAGCCTTCCTAACTGCAGAGAGGATCAGAAATCTTCAACTCCATGTGCGGGCTATCCTTCTTTCAGAGGCTTCACCAGCAGAATTGATCCTGAGGGCACTAGGCTCCATGGCAGCAGCGATTACACTCCTTCCATGCGCCCGCTTGAACATGCGAGTCCTTCAATGGACTCTGTTAGTGCAATGGTCCTTCCTATCACTCCCTCTCCACCATCCCATTGCTATCAGCAAGGCTTGCAGAAGGGTGTTACTATGGTGGCTCCAAGCATCAAACTTCCATACGGGCCGACCCTTCTGCACCTCTCCCCCCATCGCCACGGTGACCACGGATGCTTCCCGCCTCGGGTGGGGGGGGGGCATTACTCAGGCAGGACAGTCCAAGGCACGTGGAACGATACAGAGACCTCCCTGCATATCAACGTTGTGGAGATGAGAGCGGTGCTGTTAGCGTTGCAAGCACTTCAGAGCTTCCTTCCCGCAGGAACGATTGCAATTCACTCAGACAACATGTCAGTGGTCTTGTATATCAACAAACAGGGGGGAACCAGATCTTATCCTCTTTGCCGCGAAGCCATGAGAGTGTGGGAATGGGCGATCTCCACCAACCGCTTTCTGATTGCAACGCACATTCCGGGGAGGACCAACATCCTAGCGGACAAGCTCAGCCACACCCTTCTTACCCCCTACGAGTGGTCTCTCAATCCTCTAGTAGCGAAGCAGATATTCGCAACATGAGGGCAACCCTGCTGTGATCTTTTTGCATCTCCATCAAACGCCAAATGCGACAATTTCTTCGCTCTAATCCCCCCACCAGGGGAATCTCCAAGAGACGCTCTGGTGCATGCTTGGCCACCCAGTCTACTCTATGCCTATCCTCCTCTTCCAATGATGTTACAACTGTTACAGAAAGCCTCGCGATTGGGGAGCAAAATGATTCTCATTGCTCCATTCTGGCCTCGACAAATTTAGGTTCCCTTACCTGTGGTCTCACCTTGTGAATCATCCTTGGATTCTAGATCCCATCCCGGATCTCATCTCCCATCCATTGGACTTGCCAACTCCAAACCTGGACAATCTGAAACTGACAGCTTGGTTGCTCCAGTTCCACTCCTAGTTAGGACTCCCGGTATCTCTTCACAAGTCAAAGCCATCCTCGTGGCAGCACATAAGCACTCCACCAAGAAGGTATATCACAGCAAATGGAAACGTTTTTCCATCTGGGCGGAGCGCCGAGAACTAGATCCCTTTACAGCCCCTCTCACATCCATTTTAGATTTCCTAACTGAACTCTTTCAAGAAGGTGCTAGTTGTTCAACTGATACAGGACCCTTGATGTCAGCCAAATTGTGTAAAACCTTTCTCAAGGGTACCTTTTTACTTAGACCTCCTGTAAAAGAAGCCATACCCCCATGGGATCTTAATTTAGTTCTTCAAGCCTTGACTGCTCCACCCATTGAACCCGCTGCTACAGTGGACCTCAAATTCTTGTCATGGAAAACGGCATTCCTTGTAGCCATTACTTCTGCGAAAAAAGTGTCGGAACTTCAGGCTCTTTCTGTAAAACCTCCGTACCTGATCTTTCATCCTGATAGAGTGTACCTCAGGATCAATCCCTCCTTTCTTCCCAAGATAGCATCAGAAACCAACATAAACCAATCCATTAATTTACCGGTTTTCTTCCCTAAATATCAAAATAAGGGTGAATACAAGCTGCACTCATTGGATGTTCATAGGCAGCTTCGTTTTTATACCCATAGGACGGCTGGCCATAGACAATCCGACCAGCTGTTCGTTTCCTTTGCCAAATTTAATTTGGGGAAAGCTATCTCTAAAGTATCTTTATCTCGCTGGATTTCCCAATGTATCCTGCTAGCTTATCAAGCCTCGGGTAGACCCGCACCAGAAGGAGTTTGTGCTCATTCCACTCGCTCCATTTCTACTTCTGCGATTTTCAAGTCTAGAGTTCCCTTGGATGATATTTGTTCTGCAGCCACTTGGGCTTCATCTCATACCTTTATCAACCACTACAAGCTAGACCTGCTTTCTAGAGGGAGAGCATCCTTTGGCTCTGCTGTGCTTCGTAATATCCTTCCATGATGTCCACCCAGGGTGCAGGTAGCTGGGGACTCTGTCCCACAGGTTGCAGACAAATGAACATTCCTACTTCAGATTTAGAAGTTATGTACTCACCATAACGTTCCATCTGAGTAGGTAGTTCATTTGTCTGCAACCATCCCCCCCTCCTTCCCCCTGACCTTCTTGGATCTATTAGTATTTTTTTAGATATCCTTTGTCGGATATATATGGTGAGGCAAACTCGATCTGAGGTCATGGAGGGTTAGCAGGGGATTATGGGTGAAGGGAGGGGCTAGGAGCTCGGATCCATTAGCTTGAAACAAGTTGCCAGCTCGGATCCGATATCGGATCCGTAACCCACAGGTTGCAGACAAATGAACTAACTACTCAGATGGAACGTTATGGTGAGTACATAACTTCTAATTATCAGCAGATATAATTGCAAATAGATATAGAAATCTTAAAATAGCTCTGGTACGGAATTACATTATATTCAGTCCCAGGATATTTTGGGAGATAATTAGTTTACATATTCAATGGCTAGAAAAGTTTTTTAAGCCACTGTGTTGTACCGCTGTAGGAGAGGATGTACTGTATGACTAAATGTGTATCTGGTAACTTTTATGTAGGCAATATAATTATAATAATGAAGATATCAGAACAGAATAGGCACATAGAACCTGACTGTAGTAACAGCACATTCTTTTCATAATGTGTAAAGTGGTACTGAACCTTGTTTTATATTTAGGGCTTAAAAAATCTTAAGTAAATGTTTTCTGGGTGAGACTTGTGGTACTGCAGTAGAGAAATTAGAAACTAGCTGTCTTGTAACCTTAAAGGAAAATATATTTAAGGGATTCAATTACATATTGAACAAGTCAGATTTTTTTTGAATATGTGTAACAAACGTGGTTATGTTATATCAGTAGATGAACATCAGTGCTATATGCTAATTGATAAGTACTCTGTTGATTTATAAATTATATTGCTCTTTGTTAATTGTTTTTGAATCCTTTCGGGAAAGATACTCTTCATTAGAAGCATTTGCTGATTTTATTTTATTTTTTTCTGAACTACTTAGGCACTTTGATTCCATGTAGTCCAGTTTTATACTGGCATTAAAGAGTATTGTGAATTTTAATGTACCTTTGTAAACATTTTTCTTTAAATTCCTCATCTCACTATATATATATATATATATATATATATATATATATATATATATATATATATATATTTATATATAGATAGATACATATACACAAGTATTCCCCTCATCACTGTCTTTAATCATTTGGTAAATCTGGATTATCCTTCTCACATTCACTTATTTGTTTATTCCTTCTTGCTCGTTCTCCTTGTGAGTGGATAATGAACCTGTCAGCACTATGCAGAACAGTCAGCCTGTAACAATTCTTCTGTAATGCAAGATCCAAAAGCTGACATTTGACAAGTGTGATTGTGCCAAAGGAGTGCTTTCATATATACCCATTGTGTGCCATAATATACCCAGGCACTGGTATATTTGCCTGTTTATTGAGTTACTCTGAATGCCCCACATCATGTTTTGAACAACGGTTCATAAATGTTTCCTTTTTAATCTGGTAGTATTGCAAAACTATGTCAAATTTTAAAATCTACATAAAAAAAAAAAAAAACAGACAAAGTGTTAATCTTTATTAATATTAGGTGTTGCGTCTTTCGGCTTTTCCTGGTTAGGGGTCACCACAGCGGAACTCCGGTCCGCTAATGACTGGTAGCTGATATTTACGTGCCGAGTTACCAGCCCTCACGTACAACCTTCAACGAAGGTACGCCCATTCACTCATGTCTCCACGCAGAAGACGCTGTAGCTGAGAATCGAACCGGACAGCGTCTTACTGTGAGGCGACAATGCTACCGCAGCACCACCACCGTGGATAGGTAATTTTGCAAAAGTAGTCCATATTTGACTTCATAATTAAATAAAGCTGTGATTATATCATGAAAGTCAGGGTAACTCTTCATAACTGGGAAGACCTCAGTTTTGTTTAGCAGGTTGGACAAGCTATTACTTCAGTGCAGCTTCATTGCAGCTTCTTTGCCCATGTTATCACTTCTACTCGTGGGAGCTGACTCCTGCTTAAATGTGTGTGTAGTCTTCTTTTTCACATTTTACAAGTTTCCAAAACAGTCACAAATGTTACTGTGGGGAAGGGATTAGGAGGTGAGATACATTAAATAGTGAAGTATAAATGGTGGTAATCTGACATCCTTACATACTAGTTTACATATTGTTAGATAAATAATTGATAACTAAGGTGCAACAATATAGTTAGCAAAATGGCTATATAATTTCTTTAAGTTATTCATTTTTTAATAGATTCCAAATTTTTTCCCATGGGGAAAAAATAAAACAACTACAATCTGAGATTATAATGTTGACTTTACAAATGTTAATTCACACAGGAAGTTGGAAATTACAGTAATTTAACATTTGTGTATTTAAATAGATTTTCTTCTTAACTAAATAAATCAAAATGTAACAGAATGTGAGTGAACTGTGGTAATTGACCCTCTTAGTAAGGATGTGAATGCATAGTTTTTAGTAGAATAAAGCAACTCATAGTAAGCTTTCTTCCCACAATACTAGCACAGTTAAAAAATACAGGCACATGAAAATTTCCTGAAGATCAGTTCTAGTTTGCATGCATTGATTTTGCTGCTGTCTTCTTCCATAAGACTGGCATCTCAGTTTGAAATGATTATGGTTGACACAGCAGTAACTGTCCTACAGCATGCAGACTGACACAGGACACTGATTACTGCATCATAACTCACTGGGGCCCACATCGTGTTTGTATGCTTCCACATGCACTTCAGAGTACTGATCTCAGCTTGTCTAAGTCCTGGAATATTATCACACATATGACAGCCAGCCTCGTCTGGGAGTTTCTATTCAAAATATTCTGGTGGTTTGTATGTAATGTACTGCTTTGTAACATGATGTTTTTAATTATGTGCAATTTTTATTGGTCTGTGATTAAGCTGAGACAGAACTTTCTTGCTGTTGTGTATAACCTAGCAAATGTCTACAGTGCAATATGTATTTATTTCATTTTGATAAGATAGAAGATCCCATATTGTATGTCTTTTCAACAGGAGCCATGAACAGAACTTATAACAAAAGTCATTTTACTACACAGAACTGTAGAATTAAATGCAGAAGCATCCTTACTGTTGTTTCTTAATTTACAGAATATGATATCATCTGGCAATAGTGTTTTAATTAACATAGCTGAAGCCATAGTGCTGATAACATTGTGCCATATAGTGGCTAGCAGGATGACAGGACATTCCTACATGGAAAACATTTCTCGTACGAGGCCAGACACTAAACAAAAACATTTCACGTGTTTATTTATTTGTATAATAGTCAGGGTAGAATCATTGATCCTGATGGATTGTTTTCAGAGATAGCCTGAGCCTGCAGTTAGTAATCGAAGCAGAGTCATCATCACATGCAGAGCAAGACACAAACCTAGTGTATTGACTACTAGTAACAACAATTTTGCTGACAAACTGCTGAAGTGTTTATTATATACACAGAAAACAGTAAAATGATTATTCAAAGGGGGATTAGCTTGGTGTGTTCCTCATATGGGTGGCACTGTAGCTCAGTGCTTGGCATTGCTGCATTACAGCACTTGCTTGGTTCTCTAGTTCAGCTCATTCTATGTGTAAAGTACATGCACTCATAAATAATTTGATTAACCTTTCAGAGTGACAGTAAAGCCACATTTTGTAGCAAGGTTTATCCTTTGTACCAAGTCAGCATGTTGACAATTGGATTGTTAAATTCGTTGAGGCTTATAGGCTTAAATCTGAAGTTATTTTTAAGGTTGTGCAGATAAATAGACATATTTGTTATGAACTTTGCAAAAAGCAGAGTAGTTTTATCCCATGAATAATTATTCATTTTCCACATTTGAAGAGATTTATGAGCTGGAAATTAGAAAGGTTTTGAGTGAAAATTGGAAAGAATATTTTTTTAGTATACCAGATAGTGAAAAACAGCCCTTATTCATTTATTTCAGTTAATAAAGAATAATTTAAAATTATTAAAACAGACAAAGAGTAAACTTCACTAACTAAATTTCACATTTTATGTGGCTGTTATAGTACACTTGTTATCTAATTCTCAAGTTTATGAATAATGTTTCTTCTAAAAAGAGTATAAATATGCATAAAAATATCGAATGATTTATTTTGAATAATTATTCACAAATTAGTTCACTACATGGCAGCTGAAACTATTAAAATTTCTGTTTTGTTTGGATACTCAGAAATAGTCAGAATTAAAAACAGCTCTTAGGCTACTGGTTTCAGGGAACTGATGGCTTGTGGAACTTTTATCTATTTTTCATATGACTAAATTTAAGTTATTGGTTAAAAATCTTTTTTGTTTAATTTATTTTGGATACTGAGTATTTTAAGTAAGTTAAATAAATGCATCCCGTCCAAGCAAGTTAGTATAAATGAGCATTTGTCTGTATTTATGGATTTCAAAGTATGATATACAAGTATCTTACCCACTGATAGAGGGATAAAAGCAGGGAGAGTTTTCATACTAAAGATGATAGTTTTAAATAATTTGGAGATTAGTATGTTTTGTTGTTAGAAGTAGCTTTAAAGTTCTGAAACAAACTCCTGGAGTCTGATATCTCCTGTTTACCATATACAGTTAGAATGCAGTGTTGGATGCTAAACATGTTGTTTTTGTATTTTATTTTGCTGATGAGGAGCCCTCTGATATTTTTCGTGAAGTTGAGAATCCCTGCCATGATATCATGATAACTGAATGCGCAGTGCCTTACTATCTAATTTAATGTATATGTTAATGTACTTCATTTCTAAGTATATTAGCAGGAGTTTCTTACTTCCTTGCAAGACAAATTGTCAACTAGTTCTTGCAGGTCTAACACCTTGCATTACCTTACAATTGGTGAAACTGAAATTAATTATGAGATTTTATAACAGTTTTTAAATGTCTCAGAAGTTTATTAGTGATCAGTTCAATGTTCACACTGGAAAGGAAACAGCTGAGACATGTCAAGGAGAATGGGAGAGACAGGATGTCAGATGCAGATGTACAGAGAATGCTGGCTACAGTGCCTGGCATGACCTTGTTAACTGTACCCACCACTGGCTGGAACTAGTGCTGTTAAACATTAAACATTCTCACTTTTGTCACTACTTTGATGTGCATTTGTTGTTTAGCTGTGGTTCATTTGGTGAGCTCGTGGAAATCGTTTTGAAGCTTTTCTCTTAGGGTGCTGGGGGAGGGATTTATCCTTATGTAGCAACAGCATGTGTTCTGTATACAGAAGTAGCTTTAGTGAAGCAAGATCTTGTGTCATTTATGAAGAGTGAGAACAGCAGTGGGCCCATCCGTGATCCCCAAGGAAAATCACATGATAGTGTGCTTTTCTTGAAGAGCTGACCATTATCTAAACATTGCAATGTTTATTTGCTAAGTAATTTTTGAGCCTTAAGACTGTATCTTGTAATTAACATTTTTGAAGGCACTTATTGTGCCAGTAAGTGCACGTGGTGTAATAATACCATTATTCATGTTATTACAAATAACAGTTGGTAACTATATAAAGATCTTTGATTGTACTACATCTATTCTGAAAGCCATGATGTGCATCACATCTGAGTCCATAGTTTTATATGTGATTCAGCAAGTGTTTGTAAATTAACTTCTTGATTTTAGTGAGGGACAGTGATTGGCAGTAAGTCTATATTTTGCATCTTTGAGTATAGCGATTCTGGGTAGGGGTATTGTAACAGCATGTTTGAATGATGATGATGATACTAGGTCAGTTGTTACTGAACATTTAAGGTAAAAGTAAGGAGGCTGGCTATTTTATGTGAAGTTAGCTAGAAAAATAGGTCTAATGTGCTGCATTTATCTCCAGTACTTTTGTGTAGTTTGTCTGATAATGTTCTGCTACTTTTGTGTATTATTTCCTTAAAGCAAAAGGGTAGACATACACTTGCAAAAGTTTATCTGCTTTTTTTTTGCTTACAGGTGGAGTGGATGCAGATGTTATTTCTTTAATAATGATGTTAATGAATATATTAAGGAAGGTCTTGTATTTGTTGGCAAAGTCATTGCTTGTTATATATGTAGGAGGGGTCTGACCAGTCATATGCCATCTTAGTTCCTTGACAGATGCCATTATTTTTGAGGTTTAAAATTAGTGCCTTTTACATACCTTTAAGGTAGTTAGCTGTGGTAGCATTGGTTACTAGTCTACACTCTCTCATGAGGGAGAGGTAGTTTTGATGTAGTATGCAGTGTTACTTGTTTTGACCTCCCACTTTTTTCACACGCATCCATTTGCTTCATTAGTAATTTAATGCCTATGGTTAGCTATGAGCAAAATGTTCCTATAAGTCTTTTCACTGTTATTAGAAACAGTGTCTCCTGGATGTGTGACAGTCAATTTCTGAAGTAAGAGAGAGTCAGATTAGGGCAGTTGTATGAATAAAGTGTGACCTAGTCAGTTCTGGCAGTAATTTGAAGAGTTTCTTTGTTTCTGAGATTGATGTACCCTTAACTATCTGAGGTGTATTTGTATGCATTTTAAGACCAGGTAGATATAACAGCACAGGCTTTTAGGCAATGCATGCACATGTTTGAATCTATAACCTATGACAGATAAAATATCAGCCCATTGCAGAAGTGCATGGCTGTTCTGCACTGAAACTTATTGCACGCTGTTTCAATAAGCTGTCAGTAGAAAAACTGAACCATCTCTGCTGGCTTCCTCAAGTAATGATCTGCTCCCCCTTTGAAGGAGGTGTAAATAAGTCAGTTGAGCAGGAGGAAGCATGGCTTCATTAAGCATTGGAATGAAGTGGAAAAAAAGACATGCATGCACATCTTGTGTGTAAAATTAAAGATATATTAAACAATGTTATGCAGACTGCAGGACAGCAGGACAACATTTGTTATTTATGTATCCACTGCCTTTTACCTGGGGAAGTACAGAATATATGAAAATGTTTATGCTTTAGGGAAAAGGAAGCGTGAAAATGCACTTTATAAGTATTTCACTAAATGTGAATATCTTAATTACTTTTGTTTTAAGGTGGTTTAAACAGTATTGGAGTAAACTGAATGAAAGTGGTAACGTAGTTTATTTATTTATGTATTTCATTTTAGTAACTGGGTAAATGGACTGGTCATCTTAACTCTGTTCAGCCATGAACTGATTCCCCGAAGGAATAGCAGTAGAAGCATGAATACATAAAACATCAGTCATTTACATGGTATTCAGATTTACAAAAGAACATGACAAAATGATGTGTGTAAAACACAGATAGGGTATACACACATAAACGCAGTCGAAAGAAAATTAAAAGAGATATCTATGCAAATATCACTAAAAATAAAATCTTATGACAAGTTGCAGAAATGGTTTACTTTCAAATAAATGCATTGGCAACTCATCCATTCTCAGTAACAAATACTAGAGGGAAATTTCACCAGATGATGTTTAAGTTTATGTTTGAAGGCCTTTGAAGTATTTTCTTCCCTAATGTTACCAGGTGGGTCATTCCATGTGCTGGGGCTAATTTATTAAATGCTTTCTCACCAACTGTCTTTGTAAATGGTGGTGTTAATAAGGAAATAGTATCTGATTGTCATCTTCTCAATGTGTATGTGACTTCTTTAACAGCTAGTAGAGTTTTGAAAGGTGGGCAATATGCGAGCAATAATGCACGACAGGGTGTATGTTACTGTGTAAATAATGCCTGCACGGGGGTGTTATGGAACCTGACACCACAGCAAAAGTGCTGTGTAGCAAGTGCAAAATAATGGCAGCCATTAAGTTATTTTCAGTTTCAGCGGGTGTTCATTCTCCAGTCAGGTTGCCAGTGTACAGTCACCCATTATCTAATGTAGATTAAAATTTCAGAACAGAAGTATGCTGGCAACATAGTTACCTGACTTGCACCTGAAGCCATTTAAATCTTTTTAATAGATCACAGTGGTGCATGTGTTTACTAGGTCAAAGTGTAAAGTGGCACACTTTGTTTTTAGTAGTTTGGTGTAGCTGGTTAGTGTATGACAAGTAAAAGGCAACACAGTGTTGACTGTACTCAAATGTTGGAACTGAAAAGTTTCTAGCTTTTGATTGTCATGTAGCAGGTGACAGTTTGAGTTGACTCAGCACATTCTCGGTAGCTGATTCTGAATGTTTTTTTTTTCAAACATCAGTCCTGTGTGTAATATGAGTCCTAAATATGCCCACTATCTGAACAAAGTTGTTTTGCAAGTTTTTGACTGAGAGGTGGCTGTTTTGCTAGTAATTGTCATTTATTTTTTTATATTGTGTGTGGGTGTGTTTGTTAACCTGGGAAAGTTTGAATGATCACAAAGCCAATTTTTAGTGGAAGCCTGGCAACAAAAGTTCTAAAAATACACAAACTCCAAAATTGCAGAGTTATACAGTGCATAGATAACAAAAAAACCCCACATTTACAGTTCTTTGTTTACAACACTAAAGTTGTATAACTGTAAAAGAATAGTAGAGCAGATTATATGCAGTTGCCTTTTATAATGAAGTATTATCACCATACTAAAATAGTATTATCATAACAATCTACGTTATGTCAAAAGATCATGAGTTCTGTTGTAAATGAAAAATGGACATATATTGATTAGGAGATTCATAGAACTTAAGGAGAAGTTATTAAAGTAGATAAAAATAAGAGCTGTGGAGAAAACATTTAGGAGAGTGCACACAAGGAGTGTGGAGAGGAGATTGCATTGAAAAAGGAAAACGGTATTTGAGATGGGTAAGTAGTAAAGATGAAAACAGGCATGAAACGGGGGGTAGTAAGCTAGGAGATTTAGCAGAGGCAAGAGAAAATTTCATTATAGGTCAACAGTTTGATTTGATGGCAGAGAGTACGAGAAAAAGATTGGGGTAGGATGAGAGGTATTATCCATTTTGATAGGTGCAAATGCATGGCCATGTATGTTTTAGGTATTTTTTGAGTAGGCTGAAGAAATTTTTTTTGGTGTATGATCAATGTGAGATTTTGGGAGGGAATGTATTCCATTTTTGCAACTTAAACATGCATTCCTAAGTTGATTTTTTTTATCTTTAAGTAAATAGTAGATTTTGAATTTGTGACCTAAGACTTCTAAAGGGTTGCATTTATGGAGTCATGTGTTGTAAATAGAGCAAGTGAGTGGTTTGTGTAGTCATTTATGTGGACTATTTTGAATTGAGAGTAAGTCAGTAGTTGAGGTAATTCAAACCACCATAATTTTTAGTGTTATACCGTACTGAGTTCTGCTTTGTAGGTGTGTCACAAACACGAGGTTACATGCAGTTTGTGGAGTTGGATAATCTAGATAGTTGCTAGTATGCTTGAGGGAGTATAACACACTGGGTAATCGTGATGGGCCGGTGGTATTTAGAGAATGTCAGTTAAGGAACTGTTTGGCTTTGTAAAATTTTTCTTATTAATTTTGTTGATAGTATATTGATATGCTGATCAGACTTGAAATGCTACATAATGATAATTCCAAGTAGATTATACGGGTTTTGTGTTTAATGATAGTGCTGATTAATGAGGTTATTTAAATGGTATATGATCAATCTTAAGCAGTAGGTGGAGGAAAGAGAATAAGTGTATTTTTCTGGGATTGAGTAGAAGTTGTGATTGGGAAAGCCATTTTTAAAATTTTTGTAAAGTTTTATAGGTGTATAATTTATATTTAGATGTGTTAAAATTTAATTGGTTAGCACTGGTCTTTGTTAAATGCCTATTGCTAACCAGAGTTAAAAGAAATGAAACCAATAAAGAGTCTGTTAAAACATTTTAGACGTTAAATTATATTTTTATGATGTTATTAATGTTATGTATATATTAAATGTTATACTCATTGCATTGTATTGTTTGTAATAATGCTTATTTATTGATTATTTATTGATTTGATCCTCAGGCTTTATTTATTTGAGTGGTTTTATTTATTTGAGTAGCTTTTTAGGACCGTGCCTTTAACTCAGTTGCCAGCCAATTGATGTTAAATTATCATTGGTCATTTTAATTTAAATTGAGGTATATAAGCTAATGGATTAGAAATAAGGATTATAAGTCTGAAGAATAATTTTGTCTTAAAAGACACTTAATGCTTCTAAAAGTGAATGGGTACACATCGTCTCTGCATTTTTTATTTTGTTTATGAATTCACTATTTCATGCCGTAGTCTATGTCATCAATATGCACAGCACTAAATGTTGCTTTTGATATTTTTGAGATTACAGAACCAGTAACATATCACCTCATTTTAGCTGGCTTTGTGGCATAGAGGAATAAAGCTGTGACCCTGAGGAACCGGGATTGAGTGGTGACAGGGGTACTTATAGAGGTAGAGACAATAGGAGGAGAAGCCTGTGTGTGCTTGACTGTCATGAGGGTAGGACAATGCCTCAATTGCCATTGCTTTATTAACACAAAGTGGAGGTATACTACTAAAACATGCTTTGTAGGGGTTGGAACATGTACTCTGCCTTGCATAATCCAGGAACTGTAGCCATAAGTTGTGCATGCTTGAAAGCATACATGTTCATTGGAGATGGTGTTAGAGGGCTCTGCTTTGGTGTGCATGCACTCCAAACTTCCACAGGAAGGGTTAAATAACTAAATATCTGTGTTTCCTGCAGCTTGACAGCCACATTTTAGGCTCTTATTGCCTGCTTTGAGTGTACTTCAGTATTGGGAAGAGAGGGGAAAAATTGGTGTTGCACTGTAATATGTTGTCACCTCACAGCAAGACGTTGTCCCGTTCGATTCTCAGCTAAATCGTCTTCTGTGGAGACATGCGTGAATGGGCGTACCTTCGTTGAAGGTTGTGCGTTAGGGCTGGCAACTCAGCACATAAAAATCAACTGCCAATCATTAACAGACCGGAGTTCCGCTGTGGCGACCCCTAACCGGGAAAAGCCGAAAGACACAACAACTGTATAATAATGACAACTTCTGATATAACTGTCAGTAGCAAAATTTAGATTCCCTGTTTAAAGATTTATAGTGTGATTATGACTTCTGATAAAATCATCAATACTGAAAGTTACGTTAGTTTTTCTTATCAAATGAAAGAAACTTCCTGAAACACATAAGCCATATACTTAAGCCTTGAGTAAAACATTCATTCAATTTTGAGCAGGGGAAAACATTCTGTTGTTAAAGATTGAATAATCAGAAACCAAAATGCTAGATTTTAGAAAAACCTTGAGTATACTGCAAAAGAAACAGAAGACTAAGGAAATAAATGCTCTCACACACACATATATGCATATGTACATATATATATATATATATATATATATATATATATATATATACAGGGGTGTAGCCAGCATTTTAAAATTTGTACTCACTACTCCCAGACTGCTGCTTCCACCAAGCCACACCCACATCAACACAATGCTGTATGGCCACTCCGTTCCAAACTGCTCCCCAAGCCATATCCCCTTCATGATTGTGCTCTCTGAACTCACTCACAGCTGTATGGTGGGAAGTTAATTACTTCCATGAAGAAACAGGATGGGCATATGTTCCAAAAGTGCATTTTCCTTAGGTGGAAAACCACAAAATATCTTCCCATTTAGACTCAGGCAAACCTCACCAGACTGGGAGCAGTACCATATGTTATCTGAAGGAAATGAAGTCTGTCCCAAGTCATGATGGATTTTAAGTATTACTTTAATATACTGATAAATGAGCAGGTGCTACCTTAGTTAAACATAAAAGATCCCATAGCACTTGGCAAAAAAAGAGTAGGAGAAAATATTTATTGTAATGTTAAGAAACTCACAAATGATGCCTGGCACTATGTAGAGCTAATACTAAATGATACCACATGCTCCCAGAAGACATAACCAATCTACTAGTAGACAAATTCAGTTTGAGCTTCATCCCCTTCTCTCCTCCAATATTTTCAGATCACATTCTTACAACTACACCCCAGTCTTTAGATTTTCCATGATCAAGATATCAAGGCACTATCTAAGGCCATCAAGGCACTAAAGCCAGGAACACCACATCTATAGGGTCTGATAACATATCAGGTTGCCTATTAGTCAGCCTAAAACATGCCTTGTCAGACGTCTTACAGAAGATATTCAATATCAGCCTTAAAACAAGTTTAGTGTTGGATGAATGGAGGATGGCAACAGTCATTTTCTTGCAGAAAGGTGGGGTTGCAACAGATCCGAGTAATTATACTTCCATAAGTCTCACTAATCTCACCTCTAAGGCTATGGAAAGGATCATTATGGAACTAATGCATAAGGTTTTAGGTAATCTACATACTCTTGGCCCAGCCCACTTCAGATTCATTAAGGGCAGGTCCTGCCTACTTAATGTTCAACTTCTTTAAAAAAGTCACTGAAGCAATGGATGAGACCAATCAGTGTACACTGCCTAGCTAGACTTCTCAAAGGCATTTAATTCCTTCCCACACTTTGGTATCATAGATAAACTCTCTCATGTAAATGTTAACACCTATGTATCTTATTAAATAGCAAATTAGTTCACAAACAGAACTTAGGAAGTAAAGGTGGGTGGGTCTGCCTCCTCCAAAAGACATGCCACTAGCAGAGTACTCTTGGTTCAGTCCTTGGGCCCACTCCTCTTTGGCATTTTCTGACATCATAATTAATGTTAGGGCTTTGTGGCTAGCCAAGTTTGCAGATGATTGTAAATTTGGTACCATCAAAAACGTCCAGAGGCCACTAAATTCCTACAAGAAGGCTGATTCCAAACTAATAGTCTGTGCCAAAACCATGGCCTAAAATGAAATGCTATGAAGTGTATAATCACATCCTTTAGAAAGCATGACACTACATGTAACTATCACACTGACAATACACCCCTAAAAACTGACCCTGTAGTTAGGGGTCTGTGAATCTATGTCAGCAATAAACTGTCCTTTGCTCACCACATATCCACTATTTGTCAGGAAGTCCATTTTCATCTCACAGCCTATATCTAAAGGTATGGTGGTCAGGTCCAGGGACATACTCATTCCACTGTACTCAGCACTTATTATGTCAGTCATTGAGTATAATTCTCCTTTTGGTATATGCCTGTCCAAACATTTGTCACACCTCAAAATGACCACAATGCTTCCTCCCTAAAAAAATCAAGGGTTTAAATCATAAAAAAACTACACAGACCATCTCAAAGCCTTGTCTCTCTCTTGCCTGTGTCAGACAAGCTACAGAGAGGTGACCTTTGTTTTACCTATAGAGACTCAACAGACCCATTTCTATCAGACTATTACATATTTGCAAGTTCACGTGTTATGAACACTCACTCAAGAGTCCTCAATCTTTTTTGAAAAATTAACAGAACATGTTGTAGGGATATGTAGATATTACAGAGAATGCCTCTTCTGTGGAAGAGTCGTCCACTCCACATAAAGTACTTCTCATGGGCAAGTGGATGGTTAACAGAAAATTCACCACCAGTAAAACACCATTGTCTCTTTTGGATAGGGGAAACATGTAAATACCTTAGCATATAGATGTACAGACCATTGTTGAGTTATTATTATTTTGAAATATAGGGGCTAACAACTACCATGGGAATGTAAGGCTACACTTCATAAGATCTTCAGAAATTAATAGTCTAGAAAGCACCTATGAACTCTCTAAGTTTCCAGATGCCCTGACCCAATTTCGCCTAGTAGTTTACCCACCACCTCAGTTCTACCCTGAAAAGATACTACTAGCTTAGTGGAACTAACCCAGTCAACAAAGGCTAGATGGATAATAAGGCTGCTACTTGCTACAACAATGGCTTTTGCACTAATATATAGTTTATGAAAAATATGCAGCCTGAAACTCAAGTGTCTATGATACAAATCAGTTTGCTGGAGAGCCATGTATTTTATGAAGCACATGCCAAAGATGTGAAGCAAAATCAGAGACATTCATATGATTAGTAATGAAAACTATTGTCAGCTTGTGAAAACGCACAGCTGATCAAGGATAGTAATGTCCAAAATCAGGCACAGATTTTAACTCTTGTTGACTAATAACTGTTATAATAACGTCTTCATAGGTTTATAAGTTCATAGGTGTGTACTAGGCTAATGGCCCTGGAGCCTTTACAAGCCTAGCTCATAGGATTACCCTGGCATCGTGCCACTCATCCTTAGTTCCCAGTGCCTCTGTCGAGTAGAGCCACTGGAGTGATCCCCGGGGTGAATTTTCTATTTCCCATCCACTCATCAAGATTTCTCTTGAAGAGGGCCAGTGAGGTGCTCTGTTTGACATGTATGGGAAGTCTACTTTTGCATTACTGTATTTGTTCTAAAGGATATGAAGTTTAAAACTCAAATGTTTGAAATCAACAGCACTTTGCCTGAGAATGACACATTTTACATGGAGCACATAGCTTTCAACCTTATATCTAGAAAATGTGGAATACCATACCTCCGTCATACTAATCACTTCAACTAGGAATCTCACAGCATGGTTAAGATATGTTAATAATAATTAAAACTTATTTTGATGAATTAATATAATTTACCATTTACCTTGGATTTTATTTAAAGTTCTTAAAAGGGCAAAGAAAACTCAGTAGCTGGTTTATGTAATGACTCTGGGTATGAGGAATCCCTTTAATCAGCTGATCATTTACATTCTATGTCTTGCTTGGGGAAGCATTATTTTTCCAATGAAAGATCCTTCCCTAAGAATTGATATGCAGAATTGATGTGGATTGTTGAGCCTAAGCCATCAGCTATTCCCTTTTACATCATCCTATCATTTCAAGATGTACACAAAAAATCTGTACTTTCAGTTTGATTCACAGCAACCTGCTAGAGACTTAATCACTTCTAAGGAAAATGTGGAACGGCTGTTTCATTAATCCATTCCAAAATATTCCTAAATCTGTTCCATCAATCATAGCCCTAGTGTGAAGAAACAAGGCATACAACAACATAGCCATATAAGTAAAATTGACAGAAACAGAAAACTTGTAGAAGCAGACACTGGCAGTTCCAGCAGTAAGGATCAACTCATATTAAAACAAGATCTGTACACTCATTGTTTTTAGTGCTGCATTCTAAGTTTTTTACAACTTTACAGCTTAAACCCAGCTACCATATCATTTCAGTAGTCCAGTCTAGTCTGTAATATTTATTTTATGATGACCATATAAAATATCTGAAGCAAAAATCTGGACATTCTGGACAGTTGTTAGGTATGTCCTTAGGGTCAGAAAACAACCTTCTCGAATTAAACGATCAGTAACTAGGTTAGCAGCTAGAAAGTTATATAAGGGTAGCCAAAATAAAATACACAGACAAGCATTTGTGCAGCATGTAAACATTTTGACAAGAAATGGAAGATGATAGTCACTGCGTTACCCAAGTTGTAAGAAGTAAGAATACATATCTGCTTATTTTACATCCTATAATTACACACACACACACACACACACACACACACACACACACACTGATGCCTTCTTGTACATGCATGTTTTTGTATAGTGATGTAGTGACTACATAAGAAAATATGGAGCAAGCAGAGATTTGGGAGTGCAGCTGGTAAGCTTTAGGTGTGCTGTCAAATTTTAGTAAGTAGCAAGTTATTGTTTTACTCTTATGAGATCTGCTATTTTATTTGTCTTAGGTGCCTAGGTGTAACTGCAATAAAACAGTCAGATTTCAACAGTAAAGTACTATGCTTGCAACAAAATATTACTTATCTTAGACTTCTAAGGTCACTGGACTGAAACAGCATCCTGTGCCCACACTTACTAACCAAATGCAGAGAAATAACAAACCAACTGCTGCAAGTGAACAGAATAATTAACTAGTCAGCAGTTCACGCACACAAAAAAAAAATGTCCAGAGTAACAATGTTTTAAAGAAAACTACCAAACAGTAAGGCAACTCCATCAACAAATACAAATTCTTTAAAATGTTAAATAGCAAACAAACTTACAAAAAACAAAATCCATCTCCTGTCTATGCAGCTAGTTTCTTGGTGTTAACAGCAATCTACATTGAAGTGGTTTTACTGGCAAAAGGTGAAGGAAAACTGCATCAGAAAACCAGGAAGTCGGTTTGATTTCTTGCTATTTTCCTCCAACATCCAGATAGTGTTAATCACTGTCAATCACCTTCCAATAGATACAGGCATCGGATGAAACAATAATAAATGTGAAACTGCCTGGTGAGTCAAGCAAGGCATTTTTTTGTAGTACGATGTTTACTTTCATTTTTTTTTTTTTTTTTTTTTTGTTGGTTGGTTTGCTTTCTAAGAAAGCTGTCGATGTTCCTCTGGGTCCTAGTGCCTGTTTGCTTGCCTGCTATCCCCCCTTCACAAAACTGTACTGAAATGCATACAGTCTGTACGCTTCCCGACATTCTTGTATATATATATATATATATATATATATATATATATATATATATATATATAGGTCTACTTCACATCACCTAAAACCCATTTGACTGACTTTCATTTCACTGAGACCAAATCAGCTAATTTTCAAAATATTGAAAACTCATTTCACTGAATTATAAGCCATAGACATGATGTGGGTTTATACTCACCTGTGACTTGTTTGTGATAAAAAGAATTTCTGTGACTTACAGTTCTGTCAGAATACTGATAGTCATGACGAAAGTAGTGTTGCAGTGTTTTTAAATGTGGGTATGTCTTTTTACATTTTTATGGGAAGTATCTAAAGTAATATGGTGGATGTTTTGTGCTTTCCCAGCAGTAGTGGCAGTGTATAGAGTGCTGTAAAACAAGTAAAAGTTATATGCCCTTTTCCTCACTGCAGTGCGATCCTGGAGTTAATACATATAGTTAGGGAGGGGTGTGAGGGGTGTAGCCCCCCACTTAGTTTGGTTTTATAATGTCCGGTTTCTGTTAAGAGGGTAAGTAAGTAATTTTTAAGTTCTGGAAAAAGGTAGTCATTAGTGTTGTGAGTGTGTTTGTCTATGTGTCTTAGTCTTTTGAAATTTAACATTGTAAGCTTTTGGTGAAATGAGATTCAGTCAAATGAGTGTGGGGGAAAGGACATATACCTTTTATTTGCCTTTTTCTAATTGTTGGGCAAATGAACTGTCGGGCAAATGAACTGTCAGGCAATTGGGCTGCCTGAAATGTCTGTCGGGCAAATGAATTGTCAGGCAAATGAAGGTGACCTCTCTCTCTCTCTCTATATATATATATATATATATATATATATATATATATGCATATGCATGTGTGTGCATGTGTGTTAAAAAGAAATGAGTACTTATAATTGAAGAAAAATGCGAGCTTCAAAGCTAGACTAATGACATTTCAAGCAAATAGTATGAAAACCAAAGGAAGATGACTGCCTGTGGACCTAGGGGACCTAGGGCAAAGTAAGGTTTCACATTCAAGTGAGGTCTTTGGGTACAGAAAAAATTGTTCTTCTTTGCCTCAGTTGTCTTCTTCTGAGTATCTGCCTCTCTGTTATCTCTATAGTAAGCCAAAAGGCATTGACTTAAATTAGATGCACCCTATTCTGTTTGCAGTGAAGAACTTGTTTTTTAGGATTTTTGTTTATCAAACTCCAACAGGCCTTACTGATACACTAATGTTACTCTCTTATGTGTTCAACTGATAGTTGTTTATTCTACTCAGATGCACCAAGTTTTTTTTATTCTCTATAAATCCATGGATAGATGTGTACTGCTTAACTGAAAATGGCAGAATATAGAATTTGTAGCATATTTAAATAATACAAACACAATACTATTTGAGAGACGCAAACGCCATGAGTGGATGTGTATTGTTTAGCTGAGTTCAGCACAAAGAATACATTAGATATTCAGATAAAGTAAAGACAATATTTTGAGAGACAAGCAAATAGCACATGACAAACAGAATAACTGTCTTTACTGGTGGTTTAATGGCTAGTCTTTTTTATTTATTTAAAGAGACTTTCTTAGAGAAAATGAATTTTCATATTTTGCCTTATTTCTGTCTTAATATAAAAATAAATTAATCATGTTCTGTAACATGAGCAATGGCCACATATTACCTCTGACATTTGACAAAATATGATTAAAAACTCACTGCATCTTCCTTTTTGTATTATTTTATATGTATATATACTAATAAAATAAAGATAAGTATCAGTATAAAGGAAGGCTCTACAGGAAGTTTTGAGTCTTGAGGTTCCAGAATGATGACTAGGGAAGGTTTTCTCCCTGTTTGGAGGGTGTCTTATTAATAATATTTATTCCTAATTGTTTCATATTTACTTCCTTCCTTCCATACCCGGAGATGCGTAGTTTAAAACTCATTGCAGTAGGTTCATGCTAGCATTATGCAGAAAACTACATATTTCAAATTCAGTTAAAAAATTACACCTCTTCAGTGCAAAGTAGTCCATTGTAAAGTTTTATAGAATTTGTGAATGCCCATATATGCATCCCATGCAGTATATGCACTCTGTATTACATCCCTTCAGTTATACACATACATAGGTTTATAGGTTCTTACTAAGTTTATGGCCAAGGAGACCATTGAGAAGCTCAGCCACATAACCCATTTAGTAGCTTTTCCTCACATATAACTGGAGAAAATTTGAGATCACCCACCCAGTAATTTTAACTGGTTTTAAACGTTACTAGTTAAGTAGCATGCTTGATGTATAAGAGCAGCCTAATCCACAAAGGTAGAATACATGGGGTTAGCTACTTACTGGGTCATTTGTAGACCAGAAGGTTAAGGAGACTCACCACTTGGGAGTCTGTATGACAGTGAGTTGAGGGCAGGGTTTTTACTCTGTTCAAAGACCTGTGATCTTTTTGTTTTCCGTGCGTAGTGAGGTGCATGCTAAAGGGTGAATTGTATAGAATGAATGGCCTAATAAGGTAAAAATTAAGTGGGATTATAACTTTTTTAGACCCTGGAGATATAGCATGAAGAATAAGCTGAACAAAGTAGAAGGTTTTTTAATCACCACAGAGACATTGTTGTCAAAATAGAGTCTGTTATCAACACAGTGATGACTGTCAGATTTAAGTAAAAAATTATTATATGGTTAAGTGGAAGTAATGCTAGTTTTACCATATGAAACTATCCTGCATTTCTTTACATTGAGGTAGCTGCCCCTTTTGCTCCACCCTAGTTCCATCTCTTGTTACTCTAACAAAGTAAGTATTCACTGTAGATACTGGGTAATCATCTGAAATTCAGGACCCACTAGAGCAGGTCCCAAAATGTGGAGACTGAATCGCCAAAATGACAGACTTGCATACACTAAGTTTGAGATGCCATTTCTCAGAATATTCCCTTTTCTCTGAGGTATGATGATCTCATAGTTGGTATATACAACTTCGGGGGGGGGGTGAAGGGGGGGCTCCCCCCCTTCCTCGAAAAAAGAAGCTTTAGGGAGAAGAGTGATTTTCAAGATTCAGTCTTTAGGTTGTTGGTGTCTTTTTCCCCCAGCTTTTTTGGCACGAGGCATTTTGAGTGCCAGCATTTCAATAGAGAGCCAGATACTGTGTAAAAATTCTGCAATTAGTTTTCCAATATATATAAAACAGAATCCAGTTTAATATGGGGTTTTGAAACAAAGTTTACATATCTGAAGTAACTTTTATTGTGCTTCCTATAAGCAGCAGACAAATGTTTTCTGGAAAAGGTAAATTGCTTTCTTGTTCCAAACTTTCTGAAGCAGTTAAGTATTGTCTCAAGACTCCAAATTTCTTACAGTGTTTAGAGCTCATTCTGTTGTTTCCCCCCGAAGGTATGTCATCAGTTGTACATTTTGATGACAGTTTGAGGTGGCATCAGTAAGGTACTAGGGGAGTGTTCATTAGAGTAAGCAGAAACAAAATGTTAACCGATGTTAACCATCCTATTTAACCAGAGTGAGAGACTGTCTTTTGTTACAGTTTGTATATCTTAAGCATAGGGCGGCTGCACCATTTTCTGCAAAGCTACAAAGAAGTGAATCATAAGATGAAGGTGTGACTGTGCATGCAGGTTGGGAAACAGAAAGCAGTTAGACTACAAGCTTCAGAAGCAGAAAGTCCTGCACATTAGTAAGAGTAGATTTAGTACAGTACCACGATTGCCTCAGGAGCAGCAGTCATGGCTTACACTTGTGTTTCAGGATATCTGGATAGTTGGTTGTACTCACAGATGCAAGGGCATTAACTGGGTATTAAAGCATGAGCCAAAAAGATAAGTGGTAATAGCTATACCATGCACACTACCTAGTGCCTGATTAAACTTATAAAATTGGCATCTGTATTTTTTCTTTTTTTTTGCCGTTTGAATTTTACATTTAATGTATGTTTTGTAGTCTTAATATAAAATAAATATCTACCCGTTGCCATTGACTCTTGCAGGGTTGTAACTTTTGAACTATGTGGAATTTTTTTATGAAATTTTCTAGATAGTCATTTTGGATCCCATCTGTCAATCTGTTATGTGTCTTCGTACACTTCCATTTGTAAATGTCATCTCAGTCATTTTGTAAACAGAGCAATAGCTTGGTCATATGGTGTTCTGGGCAGTTCCCTAGACTGGCATCCCCAAGCTAAAGTTCAGGGCAAAAAAAAGGTCTTTCCAAAGCTGAGGACCCGAGAAAAAGTCTTCTATGGCTGTAACAGGCTGCTTGCTACAGCAGTTTCTATCATAAAACTGCAACCGTAAATGCAATATCAGCATTTGTGTATGAAGCTGGATATCCTTGTGGCTTCATTAATCAGTGCCGGTACTGCATTTGTGCCGCATTTGCACCTAATGATCATATCATCTAACAGCTTTTACCTGGGGCAGACATCCTCTTCTCCCTACCCTAGTTACAGCTTTGTTTGCTAATCATGTTTTGTTTGAGTTGCATAAATTCAGGGTTTTAGTAAAGGTGATGGTGTCTAATAGATGGCATGTTGAAAATTAGAGTTCAAAATGTTACACATTGGGAGAGCTATAATCATTTAACTAAGTTGTATAGGGCTATAACATTTTATCTACAGGGAATTTTTCAAAGAAATTTTCAGGATAGTAATGCGAGTTTCGCCTAACTTTTGTGTGCTATGGCAGTGTTACTTATAAAAATGCATTTTTGTAAATCCCAGCAGATCTTGTCTGTTGAACCTGTTTGACTTCTGTGAGACTGTCTCCAAGGCCCTGGATGCGGGAAAGTCAGTACATACAGCTTACTTTGACTTGGCCAAAGCCTTTGATACAATCCCCCACTCAGGCATCATCGAGAAGCTAACACAACATGGTGTAAATCCCTGTCTCATCAGGTGGGTGGCCAACTGGCTTACCGACAGAACCCTCAAGGTCAAAATTGGCACCTCCACCTCCGATAGAAGATGTGTCACTAGTGGAGTTCCCCGGGGATCTATCCTGGGACCCCTACTGTTTGGCATTTACTTCTCAGAGGTCCAGGCAAAGACAAAAGGCCTGTGGCTGACCAAGTTTGTGGACGACTGTATGTTGGGTGCTGTCATTGGCTCCCCAGATGATGTTAACATACTGCAAGAGGGTCTCACAGCAATTAATGACTGCTGCCAAAGTCATGGCCTCAAGCTAAATGCAAAAAAGTGTATCATCATACCATTCAGCAAAACACAGCCCCTGTTAATTACCACATCAACAGCAACCCCCTAAGCACACAACCTGTGGTGAGAGAGCTGGGTACTCAGGTTGATAATAATCTCACATTCAACCATCATATAGTGGCAGTGGTCAGAAAAGCCTTTTACTTGGTTCATCTCATAAGTAAATGGATTGCATCCAGAAAAAAGAAGGTTATTACCTCTCTATACTCCTCCCTCATTAGACCAATAATTGAGTTTAACACTCCATTTTGTATGTAGCTCTCCAAACATCTGCACCAACTGGAAAGGCCACAGAAATACCTCACAAAGAGAATCTGTGGCCTCCAAAACCTATCCTATGTGGACAGGCTGAATTCACTGTCACTCTACACTGTATCAGACAGATTGCTCAGAGGTGTTCTGTTTCTCACCTACAAGGCAATTTTGGACACTGTCCTACCAGAGATGCTCCATATCTGTAAGTCTAGCTCCTCGCTCATTACCCGCTTGAAAGGCCTGAATTTAATATGCAACATCAAAAAAACCTGCTGAAGAGACAGGTTTGTCTCCCAGAGGCTGCCCCATCTCTAGAATAGACTTCCCATTACACGCCAAACAGAGTACCTCACTGACCCTCTTCAAGTGCAACCTTGATGAGTGGATGGGAAAACACAAATTTGTCCCTAGGGGTTCCACCTGTGTCCCTCATTGACAGAGGTGACAGGTGCTGATTGAGGTTTCTTTTTGGAGATAAAGTCTTGGCTAGGCTTGTAAGGGCCCCAGGGCCATTAGCTTAGTAACCTCCTGTAATCCTATTGTTTAAGATCTGAGTTGTTCTAAGACATTGCCATAGTTCATGTTGTGGAGGTCCATTTGAAAGTTTAAACTCAAAATGTTAAGTTTTAACAAACTCCTAGATATTTGAATAAACTAATACCATTTCTGTAGGCTATCTTGTTTCTTCTTTCTCTCTCTCTCTCTTATTTTTTTTTTATATGTGGAAGTTTGAGTTAGTGAAGAGAGGAAAAATGGATTTTCAAGGCTGTCAGGCAGACGTGATCAGTAAATCATTGTGAGGTCTAGGTGACCTGTGGCCTGCAGTAGCTTTCTCCACTGTATAGAACACATCTTTTTTTTAAACACCTTTATTGAGTTATCACTTGTGACATAGTCAAATTTACAATGATATAAAAGTTGTCAAACTATTAACAGGTTCACGTTTACAAACATTATACCTCACATATATTGCTGTATGTCATATAACCTAAGCAATATTACATAAATTATTCAATTCCTGCCCATTTTTTTTTGTTTTAAACAAGAAACATTTTTATTAAACCATCACGTACAACATATGCAATCATACATTTATGTAAATGAAAACAAACCACACCCGACCCAATCCTAGTTGCAAGTATTTTGCATCACAAACCATACAGACACACTCTCAGTTGCAAACATTAAACATCACTTATAACCTGTCCAGTCATTTTCAGTCAAATAATACATAGGTCATTTAAGTCCTGGCTTCTTTTAAACCTCATTCCTCCCCTGTATGTATTGTTCCAACAAGTCCCATTTTTCCTTTGTAGTTTGCTCCTACCCTTTTCTAAAGATCTCAATTCTAGTTGTTTTATCTGTTTTAAAATATTAACTACTTCTAGTATAGTTGGTTTAAATTTTGATTTCCATGTTCTAGTTAGTAACTGCTTTTTTGGCAGCCACCATAATTAGACACAACAAGGCCTTACCACCTCTAGGCAATTACGATTCTATATCATAGGTCAGAAAAATCATCTTCCTCGTCTCACCAGTCTGTCCACCAAGCATCTTCGACAGTGCATCCTAAGTATGCCAACTCACTGCACTCCCAGAAAATATGTTCCCAATTACCACTTTCTTCCCTGTCACACTTCCAACATTTGCTGTCTGCCTGAGGAAAAATTCACTGGAGTCTTTTTGGGGTTTAAAAATATCTATGTAAACACTTCCAAACAAAAATCCTAAATCTTCTAGATTTTGTTGCATATTTGGGAGACACATATATCCTCCCATTTTTTCTTTGTGAATTACTAATTTCTCTTTATAATACTTTCTAACCTCCTCTAATTGATTCTCATCTTTATCATGCAATATTTTATATGCTCTACTAATTATTCCTTTTTAATGGTTATTTCTCTTCTAGGTTGTACTTAAAAGTCTGTCAGTGCTGGTCTTTCATTTAGGACCTCCCATATTTGTTTCTCTTTGCCTGTACTCTGTTATCAGTACTTTATAGGGAAGGCAATCTCTAACACATTTGATGCACAGGTAGCTAGCAATGTGATATTTCATTTTTTTTTTTTTGGTCAATGTTTTTTTTAAAAGAAAACTCCACCTCTCCTACAGTTTAACTCAATCTTTATGTTTCTTTTCTCCCTACAATATGGTCCAGTGTTGTGTAGGTACCAGAAAACTGCTTGTACTTTTGAAAAATTTCAGTTTCTTGCCTTGGAATCAAATGAAGGGAAAGGCCACCTAGTTTAATTTTAAGCTTAATTTCTCACATACTTTTTAGAGGAATTTGCCTCCACCTGCATACTGTACCATAGACACAGATAAATCTATAGTTTACCATCTCAGGTACTGCTGTCAGTCTTAGATAGGTAGTTAATCCTACTAATGTCAGGAGTACAACGGCTGGAATAAAAAAAAAGACAGAAAGCTGTGGAACTGTTTTCTACTGTTTTATTGAAGAGAGAAGGAAAACTCAACACTCCCCTTTCATAGCAAAACAAAGCAGTTAGATCATTCAGGTGTTTAAAGGCAGTTGTCACCTCTTCTGACAAACTTACATAAGCAGCATCACACTGTTGAAGTGCTAAGCTTTAAATGTTGGTTATTTTCTAGCAGTTTTTATGTTAAGATAACTTAAATGTAGTATCAAATATTTCTTTGACATTTAGAGAAAAGTTGGAAACTAGTTTTTCTTGTAAAATATCAGCACATATACCAAGACCCCCACACACACTGGATAGAACTGCAGAAAGAGACACAGGTAGCAACCCTATCAACTAGGTGCACTGATACTGTTCATAAAATAGGTATTTTATGCTTTTTTGTGACATCCTTCCAGACAGGGTTGCATATCTGGTACACACCGATCCATGGTAAGAGATTCACACTGACGTTAAGTCAGTACTTACAGTGGTAGAATGCATGAGCATTTTCTGGTCCACAAAGGAAATCTGACTATTGATGGCAACCATAATATACAGCTGAATTTATTTTAACATATATTTATTATATGCCCTTCTATTAAAAATGTTAAGAAATGGAAATCAGAAGTATGTAACTGTGTTTAAATGCTCATCTGACTGTGCCTGTCTGTGTGTGTGTTTGTATATATGTGTATATATATATATATATATATATATATATATATATATATATATATATATATATATATATCTTCTTCTTTTTTCGGCTTTTCCCTGTTAGGGGTCACCGCAGTGGATCACTTGTCCACTCATAAGTGGCAGTGGAGATTTTACAGTGTTGAGTTGCCAGCCCAGTGCCAAACCTTCCACAGGAGGATGTAGATATATATATATATATATATATATATATATATATATATATATATATATATATCTGAACTTATCAAAATCCCACATTATCAAATCCCACATCGTTGAGACAAACTCAACGAAAACCCACTAAAGTGAAAGACTGAACCGACAAAACTATTCAAAGGGTAAGTTACCTGTTGGCTAAAAGGTGAATTTTGCCCTTTTGCCAACTATAGTGCGATATTGGAGTTGGTATATTTGGTTTTGGGGGGGGGGGGTTTAAGATGGTGCGGTTTCATTTTCGTGACTTTTGGTATTAGTGATTACTTACCCTGGGAATATATTCGACTGTCTGGTCTGTCGCTGATATGGGTTTTCATTGATTTCGTCTTGACAATGTAGACCCATATATACATATACTGTGTATAGTATGTGCATGTGCTTGTGTATGTGCATATATAAATACATGCATGTAGCACACATCTTACATGTATGCACAAAAACATTTATGAGTGTGTGTCTGTGTGTGTATGTGTAACAGAGAAATAAATTATATGCCTATGTATGCTTCATGTCCTTTAAATAAAAACAAATAAAAATGGAAATTTTGTGCAACTGTATGTGTGTGTCTGTGCATAAACATGTATCTGTGCATGTGTATAAAATGTAAGTAGCATGTATAATACTATATGTGGGATGCAGTACAGTATCAGTGCATCTAGCGAGAAATGTGCAGTAGTTATTTTTATAAGTAGTCACACATGCATGTGGATGTGTGTAAAACACACAGGTACATATGCACACAAATATGTATATATATATATATATATATATATATAGATACACACACACACACACACACACACACACACACACAAACAGATGGGGCATGTGCATGCATGTGTGTATTATTTAATCATCATCCTAATCAACCTCCTTTCTCCTACTTTCTATATGCCCCCAATCTTTTTCACCATACTAGCTGTTAGGCTGAACTGCAATGGTTGTTCCATTCCAACGTTTGTAGGTTTAGTATGTTTTCATACTATCTTAGGACAACAGAAGTGATGCAAATATAATTATCCCCCAATCATTAAAACTGTGAAGCCATAAAACATTCACTTGCTAATTTCTAGTCATTTAGAGAACAGTAACATCCTACATCACTTTGATTGGTGCATTATGGGTGCATACAGTTCGTCATTTGTCTTAAAGTTGAGCATTGTCAATGTATACATTCTAGTAAATGTTGTTTAATGTTTTACATATTCACTGTCACCTATTGGCTATGTGTTGCACATGCAATCTTTGTCAATGTCTTTATGTCAATATTTTTTCTTTGTATTGCTAAGTGCTTGTATTACTTGTTATTATCTTTGCCATGGTATCCCAAGTCATGGCTGAAAAGGGTCCTGGAACCACTTCACTTTCTGGTTGCCAAAGTATAAATAAATAAAAGGCAGAAAAAAGGGGTTGAACATGATAGAAATAGTTAAGGAACTAGTAAAGCACATTTTAATTCTGCATCATTCATGAGAGAGAAAAAAACTTCAAGATCGACTTACTTTGGAGTCCTTTTGAGTACTACTTGTCACATGTACATGACCCAGCAAAGATCACTTACGGCAGTGAGAGTTTTCACACCTCAGCATCAACTGAAATCCGGCGTTTTGTACCACAAAATGTATATGAAGCTGCAAACAAAACGCTAGTAGTCACTCGTATAAATCCGGAACAACGATAGCAGATGAGCAGTTCAAAGCATCTTACATTTAAGTATGTTTATCTCTTTTAATCTCTGTCTTCTTGCACCATTTTCTAAAATAGTCTTCAAATTCATTTAGTAAAGAACATCTTGACAAAAAATTGGCAGATATTTTTTTTGGATGAAGACATTCAGAAAATTTTGGGACCTAAGCCTAGTTTTGTTTACAAAATGGGTAGGAATTTGAAGACTATTTTAGAAAATGGGTGCAAGATACAGATTAGGAAGGATAAACATACTACTAAATGTGGGGCTTGCAGCCAATGCAATGCTATATGTGAGGAGAGTAGTTTCACATTAGACAACGTCAATCACTCTATTATTAGACCCACACAAGGAAATTGCAAAACCAGCATGTTGGTTTATATTGCTAAATGTAATATCTGTCCTGCCTACTACATAGGCAGAACAGAAAGACAATTCAGAAAAAGGATTTATTCGCATACATACAGTATAAAAACTAAAGATACAAAAAATGCCCTATACAAACATATTAGTAAGGCAGGTATTGAACATTCTTTTAAATTTGCTATATTAGAGTCTGTTAAAGTAAACCCCAGAGGTGGAAACACAAAAAATACTTTAGCATATAAGGAATATTGGTGACAGTTATACACTGATGCAATGACCTTGCCAAGCATAAATGATTATATTACAGTAAAACCTTTGTTAATGATAAAAATATGATTGCATTAACATTATTGTTGCAATACATTTTGCATAACATCTTTACATGGATTTATATGAATTTTTAAGTGAATTGCACTTTTATTCAACATGAATTGTATATAGTTCTTAGAAGTATTAGAAATTATTTCTTTATATTCATTTATTCATGTAAGGTTATAAGATGAGTGTTTTATTAACTATAATATAATCTTTAATATATATTTTATAATACACATGTTTTTATGATTATAGAAGTAGGAAAAAATTCATTTTTATATACTATTGCAGGATTTACAACTATTTTATCTGGTTTGCAAAGCTGAAATAGTACTGTTGCTTTAAGATCACGCCAGTTTGGCGCCAAGCCATTAATATTTAAATGCAGCAAAGAATCAAATCTGTTTGTTCTGATGAAGCTCGTTTAAACGAGTGAAAGCGCTCAACATTTACGTTAATAAAAGTTTTTACTACAGTTTTGTGAGCAGCGATTTACTTTGGTAGCTGCGTTACATGTTCATTATTGGAAGATTCATATTTAGGATGCTTTGAACTGCCCATCTGCTATCGTTGTTCCGGATTTATACGAGTGACTACTAGCGTTTTGTTTGCAGCTTCGTATACACCTCAGCAATTCTTCAGAACTTCAAAAGAATCCCTTTACAAAAGTCTGCTATTTATCTACTTTCTTTTGGTGGAAGTAGCTAACAGCCACTTGTAGCAAAAAGCAAGTTCTGACATATAAATGAGGTTCAGTCAGAGAAACATAGAAGTAGCTCTGTTACAGAAGGTGTGTTATATGACCACTTCCTTATGTCTAGCATGACTCATATAAAGAGGACTTGACATGTATTTTGGAAAGAAGGAATGAAAGCAAGAAAAGAAGGTTACATTACTAAGGCAGGCCCCATCATCCACCATTTTGTGGTAAACACATTAAAATTGAAAAGAAGCACTTGGAGTGATTTGGAGGTATTAAAATAGCTCAGAAAACAAAAATACAATGGAAAAAAACATGTTTTTTTGCATTCAAAGGTGGAGTTTACCTTTAAGCAGGACTTTGCAAGACAGCTGCCAGCTTGTCTGCCCAAAGCCTTTGCAGTTTACAGAGGTATTTGTTTCTGTAATTAGTGCTTGTTATCTATGCCTGCTTTTGAAAAACTAACCAGATGCATGATACTCCATTTTTTCTTTAACGGCCCTGTCTCTAGCCAAAAATCCCTGCCAGGAAATAGACAGCATATAGATTAGCATTTAGATTAAATTCATTTGATGATCTTCTTTCGGTATATTACGACAGTGTCCTATATTGCTTATTGTCTTTCTTGTAATACTGCTTTTTTCATCAAACAATTTGTTCATTAGCCATGCAAATAAAGAAAGCATTAATATTTTCACTGACAAACTCATTGATAAAACACACTTTCTTTTTGTAGTTTTTGTATTGTACCTGGGTATAATACTGATCCTGATGAACCTTTCAGAGACTCAGTCCAGAAGAGCTATCTGATTAAGTGACTTATTCAGAGTCACATAGTAGGTGAATGGAGGCTGAAAAATTAAACTCTGGACCAGAGGTCATAGCCTTAATCCTCTTTGACAACTGCTAGACAGTCTTGTGTGCAGGTTACTTCATCAAACCTGATTTGGCAACAATACTTTACTATGAATTTGCCCATCACTGGAAGAGCTCTTTTGTCCCATGGCAAACTTAGGGCTGATTATATTAGAAAGAGGGATACATGAGGTCTCAAAGCCCCTACCCTATTGTAGAACACTTTGTTTCTGGGACTTTTTGGTTGAATGCCATTCCAATAAACTTTGTATATTGAAATAATACTCATTCTTCCTGTTCTTCACCTTTTCACCATATTCTACATAAAATCCAAATAATTAACATACAAGGAATATAACAGTATTTCATATGTTTGTTATTATAATGTTATACCTTGCACTATAATCACACTTCTGCGGTTATATATTAAATGATATGAATATGTAGTTATTGCTTTAATTTTAATTAGATTATGAATAAGGGGGAGTGCCCTTGTAGTCCAATTCTCTAACTTGTAAAATAAAAATATATAATAATAAAAACTGAAAAAAATAACACACAAGTTAAAATGTTAAGAATGATAATTTATAACATATTTATTGTTGTTACCTGTCCCGTTGTAAGTAGGACAGTCGTAGTTGAATAACTTGAGTCCCACTGACTGCATTAACTGTGAGCAAGAAAGACAGTGTCCTCTTTGACAGTGTTACTATATATGCTAACAGAGGCAAGCCAGAAGTCCTTCTCCATTCACAGGCAGGATTAGCTTTCTGCTAGCTTTACTAAAGATCACTGTTAAATTTGTTCTCACTTTTTTCTTTCACTCTGTGTCATTCTCTGATCTTTTGCATACTGTTGATATGCTGCGTGTTCTCAATTAAGTATGGTTCTCAGATGCAGAACAGTGACTGACTAGACCTCAGAGGTGAGGGGGCTACAGTAAGTGATCAGTAAACATTTTCAAAAAATAACTGTGGCAAAGCTGAATATTTGAACTTTTGCTAAATGTAATAAAAATTTGATTATTGCCGTAGCCCTCTGCGCCCTTGCTCAAGATTCAGAGACAAAGTCAAAATTAATTGGGTAAAAAGACCCACAATCAGGGACAATTTTAGAATATTAATATCGTAGAATCACAGTTTATAGAACAATAGGTTTTGCACCAACATGTGTTTTCTGAACAATATGTCTAAAACTGTAATGTCTGCCATTATTAACTGAATGTAATCATAAGTGATTCACCAGAAAATCAAAAATTTAAAGCCCTATCCCTTTACTCTATCTCATGCTGACTATTAAGGGGTGACCTATGCCTGACCTACATAGTACTCCCAAATCCAGCCCTGATGGAGCTGCTACACATCTGCAAGTCAAACAGCATGAGCATCACCCCATCTAGGGATCTAGACTTAGTCAACAACTTAAACAAAACATGTTGGAGAGAATGTTATATGTCTCAGAGATGGCCCCTTCTTTGGAACAAGCTTACTAGTCACATTAACCAGAGCCCTTCCCTGGCCCTCTTTAAATGCAGTTTGGATCAGTGAGTGGGGAATCACAAAGTCACAACTAGGGTAGTGCTTGTGTCCCTTAAGGGCAGTCTGTAAGCTACTCAAATGTACAGGCACAAATCCATGCCATTTGCTTGCTCCTAGGGGCCATATAGTGGGTAATATCGGGTTACATTGGCTAGGCTTGTAAGGGCCTTTAAGCCGCTAGCCTAGTAATCTCCTCTGGGCTTATGATAGAAAGTGAGAGCGAGAGTAAGAGTGGAAGAGAGGGAGAAAGAAGCAGTGGCAAAATAGAAAGAGAAAGACTATGACAGAGTGGTAGAGAGAAAGAGTATGACAGGTACTGGGTGAGAGTAAGAGTGGGAGAATAGAAGAAAAAGAGACAGTGAGAGAGAGAAATGTAAGAGCAACAGGTTTTACATCAACATGCATTTTCCACAGAATAAGAAATATGAAAGTGTAATGTCTGGCAATACTGACTAAATGTAATCCTCAATGATTAATTTATGAAATGCAGCAAGAATAGATTTTGGATTGCTGTGCATTTTCAAAAGAATAATAACTATGAAAATGTCAATGTCTGCCATCACTGACTTACTTAATCCTCAGTGACATATTTACCAGAAAATTAAACCTTTGTTTAGAGATATGGCCAAAAATATGAGAGAAAATTAGGGATTCTATGAAATGTCTGGAGCATTTGAGAGCTATGATGAGAACTGAATAGCAAGAACCTTGGTAGTGTAATCTAATGATCTGCTGTAAAGGATTATTACTAGGGATCTAATCACAGGCAGAATGTGTCTCAAATATGCTTTTTTTTCTTCTGTTTATGTTATGTTTACATATGTAAAACACGATTTAATGAAGACATTTAAGAGGTGAACCTCAACATCCATTAGAAGAACACAAACTGCTTAAAAAAAGATGGTAAGAGTATGCTTGTATGTTCCTTGTGTGTTTGCTATTCATTAATGTTCCATATCATTAGGGGTGACTTTTAATTGGTAGGCATGTGCTAACTTTCTGGTGCTAGATATGCTGTCAACTCTTTTCTGGATTTTTATGGTTTAGATTACAAATATGAAAATCCCAGCCACTATGTGGTAGATGTTGCTGTTTCTTTGACTTTGCTGTTCTCAGCTGTGAGTCATGTATTCTCGTAAGTGTCATCTCAGTTTATTGGAAACTATTGTTATCTTGAATATCAATCCAAGGACACATTTTATTTCTTCCTTGAAAGAATTTCTTTCTTTAATCATGATTTTTGTTTAGTCTGTCATTGAATCAAAGCATTGATAAAAGCTCTAAAATGCACCACAGTGCATCTAAAATGTAATTATTTCTCATATAGTTAATGTCATACTGTGATGTTATGGATTGGTCACATGGTCCCTTGCATCTCACTTTGGACACCTGAAAATATGGTTTCACTAAACATATTCTGCATACTGCTCTGATCATTAGGCATAATAAGTCGAATACCATATTTAAAACAGATGGACATATTTTGTTAACTGGATTGATATATAGAATGATTATAAAATTATTTTAAAAATGGAAGAATATTTGATGCAACTAAAATAGAAGGAAGGAAAAATGAGACCATTACAAAACTTTAAAAGTTGGCAGTATGACTTGATCTTAGGCACCTGTGAGTCTCCAAAGTTGATTGTAATACTCACAACCATAAATCAAGTTTTATGACATATAGGAGTAAGTCACACCATCAGGGTGTAGTTGGAAAACTGATATTGTAGTTTCACTGAGAGAAACACTGGCTGCAACATTTGCATGGCAGGAAAAAATGTAACAAAGAAGGGAGAGTGAGAGAGAGAGAGAGAGAGAGAGAGACAGAGAAGAAAGAAGGGAGGATGGAGGTAAATGGAGAGGTAAGGATGCAATTTGCAAAGGGGTTACTGCTGATTTATAAGATAACTTGTACCTAGCACTCACACAGACAACTGTGAATGTTTTCAGACAGTAGTGGCACCCACTTCTTGTTATGTTATAGAGATCTGGGTTTTGATGACATATGACTGAGTCACAGATGGCCACTGGCAGACTGTTTTATAAGTTTTCTTCTAGTCATGCCATTAGCTGCATGTACTTTTATTGGCAGACACTGAGTCATACAATTACTCAAAGAAGAATGGCAAAATGTAAAGAATTTGGAATGACAGTCTTGTTTCCAGGAAATCAAGATAATGCTAGAATTTGAAAAAAAAATGTTTCATTAGCATGAGTAACTCAGGCTGTCTGACACCTGCCCCAGGAATATAGGAAAATACCTTTATGAAGGCAACATATGTGACTGACAGCAGTGGAGCTTTGGGAAGGAGGGGAGGTTATTAATGTAAGACTCAACTATATGGATTTCTTGTTGTGGCATTAGGATTATCACATTGCTGAAATCTATTTTGTTAGGATTAGATACTTTCCCTAGATAGATTGATGTAGAGTATTTTGCAGTTCAGTATGTACAGCAATACATAATTCATTAGCCATTAAAACCGAGTCCCTTTCATACAGCCACTCTACTTTTGATTTATTTGATTTGGTACATTAAAATATATTTTAATATGATTAGCTTAACTACTGACCATAATTTAATGTTAACTAACTGTTAACTAACTGTCTTTAGTTTCAAGTGTATTTTTTTTCTAATAAAAGGAGTAATGTGTTTGTTTTTAGGGAGTTGTCTTTATTTTATTAACACAAAATCAGATGTCGTACCTGTTCTAGAGTTTCAATAGGCCAGCAGACTTTTCTAAATGCTTGTAAAATTTCAATTTTATGGTACCAGCCAGTGTTGTTTGACCCCAACCTGATCCATAATTCTTTCCAAGACTGCAGAGTACCCAGCATGATTATATGAGTCTGCTTGCTGAATTCTCATTGGCTGCTGTAATCACCATTTGAAATTCAGAGAGTAAAATCATGACAGTACCTAACTGTTATAGTTCTGGACACATTTAGCTGTTCTGCAGAGCAAAACATCAGGGCGTGTTCTGTACCTTATTTGCGTAATACAGAGCTAGTTGATAACCAGTTTGTCTAGCAGTCTATAAAATTAAGAAACAAGCCTGTATGTTTTACTTTAGACATTAGACAGATCAAAGAATAAATGCAGCCCCTAAACACACATACCTTTATGTGGAAGTAGTGATATATGTGAATTCTGTATAATACAAGTGTGTTCTGTGTGAGGGAAGTTTCATTTCCATCCCTTTATTCTTTATGGCCCAGTTCTACCTTATGGTGGCATGGGAGCAACTACAGGAACGCACATTAAATAGAGAGATCTATTAACACACCCTTATCTTTGAATTTTGTATCTATTTTAAATCTGACAGGGTAGTCCTTCAATGCTGGACTTCATATGTGTGACTTTTGCTTCCAAAGGATGCAATTTGTAAGATTTTCATTTTATAGCACTCCACTGGTGAATCTGGTTGGCCTGCAGTAAGTAAAAAGGAAGTAATGAGCCAAGCAAGTATTGAAAAAAAATACATGTGTGTGTGTGTGTGTATATATATATATATATATATATATATATATATATATATATGTGTGTGTGTGTGTGTGTGTGTGTGTGTGTGTGTGCATGTGCGCGCATGCTCGCGTGTGTGTGTATATATTTATATATATAATATATATATATATATATATATATATATATATATATATATATGGAGAGAGATCATATATACTGTACCTACATTGCAAAACTGTGGAACTACATTCCATTACTGTTAAAATAAACAGAAAATTTAAAATGCTTCATAAGTCTAATAAAGTAACATGTACAGCAAACCTGCCTCCACTGTTGCACTACACCTGGTTAATCTCCTTCCCACATTAACTACATCTTTCCGGTCTTTCTGTTTAAAACCTACAACTGCACTACCTGCTTCTTCCTCTGTTGTATCTATGTAACCTGTCCCCTGCAGCTCTAATGCAAATTGTACATATAAACATGCATATTCAACCAAATGTGTTAATCAAAGACAATATGCATTTTTATCTTTTTTTTCTGTATGTAATCAAACGTGTACTGTGTGATGTCATATGTATGCTGTGTCTTTGTGTAACTAATTATTTTATAAAAATATAAATGTAGAGCTTTGCTGTCCAGGCCTCTGGTGGAAAAGGGCTTGTACTCAGTCAGACTTTCCCAACCAATAAAGACAAATAAATAAATATTTTTAAATATCTGTATATATTAAATATATATGAGAAAGGCCTTGTAAAATGAACACATGGTTGGTTACATTTTTTTCTGTAGTATTGGTTTATATAACTAAGCAAGTCTAAAAGGAAAGAAAAGTCTATTCAATTTGCTCAGGTCAGCCAAGGAACAGAGTTAGAGAGTAAGTACACTGGACTCTCCATTAGGCTTTTTCCTCTTAGATATTGTGGTATTCTAAAGCTGCTAAATGAATCTTAGGGGTTGCTGGGATTCTTTAAAAGTCTTGGCAGTTGTATAATTTTTTGACTTTGCATGCACATAGTGGTATGCAGTAAAGTGCACCTAAAACATATGGCTGGTCTTCTCACGTATTCTTTTTTAACACTGTTCATCTGGAAGGGAAAAAAAGCAGTGAAGCCAACTGAATTGTTCATTTGCTCTAAAAGATGACTTCTTTAGAAAGAATTGATGAATTTAAGCCACATGTGGAGTCATGATCGACATATATTGACAATTGACTTTTTTGTTTTTCTGGTTTGTTTTTTTTTTTTTTTTGAAATTTGTAAAGATAAGCATTTGGTTGGCATTAGTAATTCCTATATGTGCATCTTTGAAGAGGATGGGGTAGAACCTGGCACAGCTAAAGAAACCAAAGGATGAAAGTCATAGACATATCACTGAATTGTTGAAGGTACATTTTGAAACCAAATAGTTTGCAATACTGGCAGGATTTCACTTTAAGCACTACAACAGAAGGCCAATTAAATTGGAATATAGTATTCTGTGTTGAGTTGAAGCATAATGCAGTGAACTGTGAATTTGGTCTGAATTTGGATAAAGCAGTAAGTGGAATTTGCAATGAAGCTTGTCACAGAAAACTTGTTATCTGAATCAAATATGATTTGTCCAAGAACATTTGATACAGCACTGAAAGTAGAAATGGCAGACAGAAGTATGCAGTAGCTGAGGAAGTAGAAATCACCCTCTGGTGCAATACATACAGTTGAAATTCAGCTATGTAATCATTAAAGTAAAAAATTATACTGTTGCTGTTGTGATAATAAAAAGTAGCTCATATGATTGTAACTTTAAAGAAGGGCAATAACTGTGCGTAGCCAAGAGATAATAAATAAGCATGTCATAATATGTAAAAGTAAACATTTTCATGAGAAGAATACTAAATATGTATCTAAAGAGGAAATGGAATTGCTAGTGTTTTTAATTCTAAGTAATAAAACAAAATTACTTTTGTCTTCTTTTCTGGTATACGACCAAAAATTCAAACTGAAGTTTAACACAAGAGCACTAGTGTCAATTATATATGAGAAAATTTTCAGTCAGTCTTAGCAAAGAAAGCATTACAAATATCAGCAGTTGAGAAATTTGGAGGATTTTTGTGAACACGCCCCCTGTGAGAAATGCGTAAAATGATTAATGCATAAACTTTTAAAGGGCTTTACACAGCATGGATTTAGATAAAGTAAATGTACTTCAGCTGACAAAGTAAATGTGAGTTCAATGATTGTGGAAGAATTTCAAGAGTTTCTTGTCTTTTTACAACAATATGGCAAGTCTGTAGGTAACTGGTGTATAGTACTGACACTTTGCTAAAGGCACAGAGCCCCACGGAGATGGAAGTACCAGAAATAAAATGCTTTTAAAAACTATTAAGAATTGCTAGCATGCAATACAATGTTTGTGACAGATTGTGCTCAAGACCTGCCACTTACATTACCTGTGATGATTTTCCTCATGGCAATGAAGCAAAGATTCAACATATGATACCACTGAGTAAGGTAAGAGCAGTTGCCATACCTCTCAACTGTACAGGTTTTTGCAGAATGTCCAGAGTTTTGCCTCATATTTTTGGTGTGTACCGCCTAAAATCTGTTCCTTTCTGGCAAGTAGCTGAGGATTTAAGTCATTAAATAATGACAAACATTTGAGTTTAAGACTCCACATCCTTCAGAAAATTTGTGCTAATGCAAAACCTATTATTCTATCAACTTTCTTAAGTTTGTAAGAGCAATATTTAAAATTTGTCCCTATCTGTCCCCCCATCATTTTAGGCTTTGCCCAGATTTTTTGCTCTAAGAAGTTGAGAGGTATGGAGTTGCTTATATTGCTAAAACTCTTCTTCTGGTAGAGAGAGAGAAAACATTCACAAACAGAAAAAGAGGTTTTTAGAAAAAAGAAATGCATCAATGTGTCTGTGTTGTGCTTATTATGGACCGTATAAAAACCTATTAACATTATATCAAGAGTGTGAGGAGATGCCCACCATGACAGTGTCACATATTCACAATTAGAATGCAGAATGCCAAAATGACATAGCAATGCAGGAGGTCCTTCAAGAGCACCATTACTAGAATTTGCTATGGATGTAACTAATGGTATGACAGAATGTGTAAATGTTTTTTAAAAATCATTTTCAAGAATTTCTAGTTAAGGCAGAAAAAACTGCATGTATGAGCAGAGCTGACAGAGAACTGTCATGAGTTCAAAAGCATTGCTATGGAAGGTTACATGAGAATGTAAAAGGGTATTACAGGAGAAAATCTGAACTTTCAGTACATAAATGTTTTGTGTTTCAGAAACAGTATATTAATGATTGTGGTTATTATATATGTGAAGTAGTTGGAAATATTTTAAGGTCTGTAATGACAGTATTATCTTCAATACGTAGACTGATGATATTATTTTCTGCAGCTGGGTTACCAGCAAACATAGTGACAGGTAATGGCACTAGATTTATGTCAGAAGAAATTCACCATAAAGATAAGCAAAACAGAGCTGCATGTTCAACTGCTTATTGGGTCACCCTGCTGTCATTCACTTAATAGAAAGGTATTTTCAGATGCTTACATCTGGAATAAAGAAGCTGTCAAACTCTGTATAATAAGATAACATTTCTTTCTACTCCAGTTCAGAATTCCACCTAACTGCTCAAAGGACCTGTAGAGTTGGGGTTTTTTTCATGGCCATGTCAGAATGAGCCTTGATCTGTTTAAACAGGATCTATGTTAGATTATCGAAATTCCAAAACGTCAGAATTGATATGGCCGAAACCATATGGAACTTCAAGCATTACAAAAAAATTTTAAAAATTTTTTATTTATAATGTTTTTGCAGGGGAGGGGTGGCTGCTCCCCCCACACCCCCTGCTAATTAAATATACCACCCCCAAGAGCACACTACTTTGCAGAAAATGGTAACTTTACCTTTCCTCACTGTACTGCGATCTTCATTCAAAATGTTCAAAGTTTCAAAACTTCAATCATATAGTCCCGACCATATGACTTTCGAAGTTTTGAAACTTCGATAATCTGATAGGGATCTGTTTAAACCATATCTAATTGCATCTGTGAGACAGTAGAAACAGTTAAAGAGGTTACAACACAATAAAGCAAACAATAGACTCTTTAATGAGAAAATCCAGAAAAAAAACAAAAGGACTCAAAACCAGTTGATGTCTCCAGTATAAAAGTACAAAAACGATTTATTTGAAGTTACATAAGCACTTTCACAGTCTGTGCTGCTTCATCAGATGTCTATAGTGTTACAAAAAAAGTTCAACTTGCTTATATATCCTTCCTTACTAATTAGCTACCAAATCACATGACATAATCAAACGTCTACAATTTAAAGATACAAACACATTCTTAAAATAATGCTATATAAAAATCATACAACTTGAGTAAGACATATATTAATAAATCTATAAAAACTTTTTGTTTGCATAAAATATTTCCAAGCATTGAAACTACCTTACTAAGGATCTAGATTTTAATTTCAGTTTAATTGGTATATTTTCATTCACCCCATGCACATAATCACTTCTTAACCTAATTATCCACTTGGCTTCTATTTGTTCAGTGATGTTTCTAACATTACCTCCTCTTATAGTTCATAAAACCTACCTATAGCCATAAACTTAAACCAGTGCTCAGAGCTAGTGGCTTTTACATGTTTAGCCAAGGCACTAACATTATTGTCCTTGCTAATATAATAAATATGTTCTTTTATTCTCTCTCTAAATGTTCTATTTTTCCTACGTAAAACTTTGAACATTGAGTACAACTAGACAAGTATACTATATGCTCAGAACTACATGTGGCATAAATATCAAAATTAAACATCTTATTAGAATCAGGATGTATAAATTGAGCTGTATTGTCTATATATTTACATACTGAACATTTGCCACAAGCCACAGTAGCTTTCACTTTAGACGTAATTTTCTGTGCAATAAGACGACATAGTTGCCTCTTTAAGGATTTCATATTTCTAAAAATAAAATTAGGTGTATCATCCAATAGTTCACCAATTTCTTTATCTGTAGTTAAAATGTTCCAGTGTTTTCTAATTATCACATATATGAGGAAACATTGGTAGAGTAAAATAAAGGAACTTTCAATTTTCTATCATTATGGGTTATTTTTCCTATTTCAAATACGGCTTAGCACTTCTGCTTCTAGAATTCTTTGCCATATTAACATTTTCCTTGATTTCCTTATTATTATAGCCCCTACTTTGTAGTGCATTTTCTAAAATCTTCACTTGGCTATCAAAATCTTCATGTCGTACGTTCAGCCTTGATGCTCTGAACATCTGTTTTTTAATTTTATTCTTAAAAATGAAAGGAGGCTGCATGCTATCCCTAGACAGTAAATGATTATGATGGCAGGGTTTCTTATAAAGCTTGGTATACAATGTCCCTCTTTCATGTACAACAACTACATTGGCATAGGTATTGGCACAAGACGTGCCCATAGCTACGCCATTTTTCTGCCAATATAACGTTTCATCAAAAGCAAATGTTATTTTCTAACACACATTTTAATAATGCACTTAACAATTTAATCTTAGTTTCATCAAAAACAGTGTTCATTCTTAAAAATTGTTCTACATAATCAATTCCTGTATCGTTAGGAATCACTGTAAATAATGATGTAACATCTAGTGTTACTAACAATACTTTCTCAACTGAATTGAAATGTCCTTTAGTAAAGATAAATAAATCATTCAACAAATGTTGTGTATCTTTAAGAATGATTATATTTAAATTTAATATAGGTCTAAAAATCTTCTGTAAATATATAGATAAGGGTTATCTACACCAATTATGCCCTGCCGCTATTGGGTGTAAAGGGGGGTTTAAAATATCTGTGTTTAAGTTTATGGCTGTAAGTAGGGTTTATGAAACTATAAGAGGAGGTGATGTTAGAAACATCACCGAACAATTAGAAGCCAAGTGGATAATTAGGTTAAGAAGTGATTATGTGCATGGGGTGGATGAAAATATACCAATTAAACTGAAATTAAAATCTGGATCTTTAGTAAGGTAGTTTTAATGCTTGGAAATATTTTATGCATATAAAACATTTTTATAGGTTTATTAATATATGTCTTGCTTAAGTTGTATGATTTTTATATAGCATTATTTTAAGAATATGTTTGCATCTTTAAATTGTAGAAGTTTGATTATGTCATGTGATTGGTAGCTAATTAGTAAGGAGGGATATATAAACAAGTTGAACTTGTTTGTAACACTATAGACATCTGATGAAGTAGCATAGACTGTGAAAGCGTTTATGTAACTTCAAATAAATTGTTTTTGTACTTTTATACTGGAGACATCGTCTGGTTTTGAATCCTTTTATTTTTTCTGGATTTTCTCTTCATTTTGTGTGTTTTACAGACTCAATTGCTGGAGTAGGTTGTTGGCAGTCTTTGTCATAATAGACTATGTAATGAGTTGAGCTCTATATGTCTTTGAGATACCATATGGGAAGCTCCCAAGTTGATGCTAGGTGTGTTAACAGGGCAGACAGGTCCTATTTCATTACATGCTGAATGAACTGACAGTGGTACTACTGTATATAAAATGTACAGTGACCATTTATTTGTGAGCAAAATTGTCAACAGTAAACATTCTGAAAAAAGAGCGCAAATATAGAAGATAAAGACTGCAGAAATGATCATTTGCAGTGTAAAGAACATGTGCTAGACACGTCAGAAGTTACTGTGTTATCCATTAATGAATTTAAAGAATCAGAGGCACTTCAGTCAGTGCCAGAGCGGAAACATTCACATAAAATTAGGATTCTTCTAAGTGTCCTCATCGATTGAACTCCTCTTTTATTGTATGGTACTTGTTACATCTGAAATACAGACATTAACAAGTACCACTTTACCTTAAGGGACTATAGTAATGTTGCATTGATTAAAAGCGAGTGTGGGAGAGGGGGTGATGTGATGTACTAATGCAGTGTTATGACAGTGGTGGGATTCAGTAAAGAGAGACCAGACACTGGTTTAAATTATACATGAGCACTGAGCCAGGAAATAAAGTCTGCCTAAAGGATAGTTGGTCTTCTCTAATGCTGTTTGTTAATACAGTACACATGGATATGTTACATTATGAATAAAAATTTGAAGTAGATTTTTTCTTTTTCATCTGAGGACCTTTGACCTCACTATTTTATTACCCTGGCCAGTTTGTAAAGGAATTAGATACAGTGAAAAAAAAATGTTCTTAACTCAAAAAGAATTCTTCCACAAGACTTCCTATGCACCACCTGCGTTTTTTAGTTTTTAAACTGGAGTTGTGACTTCTCTTCTTACTTATCATAATGTTAATGAACTGAGATATCCTTTACCATTTTCTACAAATAAAACTCTGTGCCACAGAAGTTTGCCGTGGTACTGTTACTTTACAGATTCATAGGTTCGTAGGTAAGTACTACCTATGGCATGATAGACATCCCTAGATTTAGACACAATCACTTTCTTTATAAGCTGTGCAATATAGAAGGACTTCCATACAACAATGGACATGTTGGTCAAAATTTAGGTCACTGTCCACATAAGTTCCCAAATCCCAAACAGCTGGATCAGGTCCTATGGGTGTATTATCAGTGGAGTAGTTCCCTGAGGTAGATGACTTCCCAATGGATACAGTAATGCATTTCTGGTGTTTAGTTTCAGTCCATGATTTTGGCACCAATTATTTACAGCGGAAACCTTCCTGCAGGATGTCTAAGTTATCTGGAGATTCAATGACTGCTGCTAGCTTGCTTCAGAAAAGTAGATGTCAAACAGGAAAGGACCCAGGACAGAACCCTGTGGGACTCCACTGGTGATACATTTCTTTATGGAGGTAACTGCCCATGTTTTGATTTTCTGTTTCCTATCTCTGAGCCATTTGGCGATCTAGCGGGTAACACAGGGGCTTATTCCCAATTTATTTATCTTTTCTACTATCCCTGAGTGGGAAATTGTATGTCAAAAGCTTTGGTTAGGTTAAGGTATGTGGTGTGTACCACTTTGCCTTCATCCATTGCTTTGGTGACTTTTACAAAATAATCCACCAGATTGAGTAAGCATGACCTGCCCCTGATGAATCCAAACTGAGATGGGTCCTATGTTTGGAGGTTCCCTATGTCTTGATTGATTAATTCCAAGGGAAGTCTTTCCATGGCTTCACATATGAGACTGCTCAGACCGATGGGTCTGTAATTGCCTGGGCCTGTGGAAGGTCCTCCTTTATGCAGTGTTATAAAACCTGCATGGAAATTGAAATTTAACATTATTATTAGTGTCATTCATATATGTTTTTTCAGTGTCCTTTATACGAGTATCATTAGATGTAATCCCATTTGGCTAAAACCTGTGTGTTTTCCACTGTTATCACATTACTTGTACAGCATTTAGAGTGCCCTTATATTATCTGCACTGTCATTTAGCTGAAAGTATGACTTCTGGATATCAGCCTGCTGCAGCTGGACCTCCTTCCAAATCTGCAGCATCTGAAGGCCATTGTGAGTCTGTGCCTTCATTACAGCATCCGTATACATATTGATACATCTTAAATGCTCATGTTAGAAGGTTTACACTTCTCCCAGATCTTGTCATCATTTCTTGTGGGCTCACAAACTAAAAGACACAATAGTCTTCTTTTTATCTTTTCACAGCAGAGCACCATTTCAGGTGAATAAAAATCATATACCCAAGACTGACTTAGGGCCACTTGCCCTGCCTCGGTTTTCTTGTTTTTACCTCCTACCCCGTCAATGTTCCCAATTTTATGTCATCTTTCTTTTCTTCAAAGCTTTAGGATGAATTCCCCTCTTCCCTGGGATGGACTATATAGGAAACACTTTAATGCTAGTTCAGCTTAACAAAGCTATATACATACACACACACACACACACACACACACACACACACACACACACACACACACACACAGTAAACTGTTGCTAAATTTTAGCTTGCATACTGTAAAACATGAATACATGTACACAGTACGTTTTCCTTTTCTCAATTTTTACTGTCCAGATAACTGGAGAAAGAACACTAGTGTCATTTATATGTAGTTGTTCACACACCGTTATCACATTCCTCTGTTAGATACATGTACCATTATTCCATTTTCTGTTCAGGTCACCAATCTACATCAGTAAGATTTCTTAAAAAATGTAGTGTAGAAGGAAGAATAAATATCATATTGCTGTACACATCATACTTGTTTGGCATGTAATGATGACTCAGAAATGTGTAAGTTAACTTAAAATGCGACCTTAATGTAGAAAAAAATGAGATAATTTAATATTGGGTCTTGTATTTCCTTTGTCTTATTAGTTCCAACATTTATTAAGGAAAGTGTTTACATGAGACTAGGCTTTAGTACAGTTTCGTGCAACCCTTTATTTGACTTCATTGCTGAAATTAAAGAGTTCTCCACTTGTGAGAAGATGTAACATTTCCATAGCAACAGATTATGTATGATACTGCAAGCACAATTATGTCTTAAGTGGACCAAAATGATGTGCAGCCAGAGGAACAAAGAAGTATATTTTCTGTTGATGTCATTGATAAAGGATGAGGGAGAAAAAATACAATGAAGTTGCCAATTATTTCCAGAAATTCTGCATTAAAAGTTGTGCTTGAACAAACAATAAATGTGTTTATCTGATAAATTAGCCATGCATGGGGTGACATTAGTCCACGCTTTGCACAGCAGGGTACACTCATTACCTTGCCACTGGGGGAGTCATCTCTTTGTTCTTCTGTTTGCTTTTGAAGATGAGCAAGACTTTAAGCAAACATTTTACCTCTGCTTACTTCTGAACTGCTGACATTATTTAAGCCATCACCATAGTATCACACGTGGCTGCCAGAAACAAAAGATGCATTTGGTTTAAAACAAGAGTGATAACCTAAATAATCTACAATACCTGTTCACAGTGGATTCTACTTATGTACCAGAATATAACATGTATTAAATATAATTATATTTAAGGAGTAGTGTGACATCATGTTCAGCTTTGTAATAGGCAAGAGCAAAGAGTTTCAAAAACATATGAACTGATACCAGATGCAAGGTTTACACTGAAACTTTACTTTAGACTAGATTGGTGTCTGTGCAGACCACTCGGTCAATACCATACAGACATTTTGCAAGTGTGTATGTGTGTGTGTGTGTGTGTCTGTGTCTGCGTATGCGCACATCTGCTTCTACAGGGCAGTCAGTTACTATGTATACGTGAACTATCCTTAGAGCACTGAGCAATAGCTATGTTTGTCCTTCACACATATTGCTTCTAGTGGTCCTGTGTTCATAAAGTTGTTTTAATCTATACAAAATGCTGTCATTTTTTATTATTTTTAAAGACCAGAGGGAGGTTGACATAATGGTTAATGTGTTTGCCTTACAAACACAAGGTGCAGCATTTGATTCTCACATCAGTTAACTGGCTAGGTTTAAAATGGCCCACAAGGGCAGCTAACCTAGTACTAATCTATGAAGCTATGGTACATTTACAAAAATGTGGAACTGTGTAAAACGAACTGAAACATAAAGTTGTATTAGGATCTCTGAATCATTTGCATGTGCTTTAGGGTGTGAAGGATGGGTGGGCTTATACTTCTCAGCTGCATATTTATCGTCTTGCTATGTATTCTTAAGTCAGCTGTACTGCCTATTTAGTTAGGACCACTAATAAGTTGCCACATTTAAAAGAAGATTAACTATTTACTGTTTAAGTGCCAGACACTGATACTGCTAGAGGTTACTTGAATAAAGCAGGAAATCACTGCGCACAAAGTTCACAGACGTTATTGCATAACCTGAACAATGGGCCTGAGGCTATATGGGCTTATTATAGCATTAGTATCTCAGTTTAAATCACAAACTGTTTTAAATAGGAGCACCAAAACCAGTCTTTGTTGTAATACATTGTTAGCTAAGATTATCTGATTAAGTTTTTATTAGAACGTATACTAGTTTTTCTGTATCTTACACTGGCAGATGACTAGTATTTTTCTTTTCTCCCTACAGTTTATTTCTATTTAACAACTTATTGCATCTAATTTTTCAGAATAATGTGCAGATTCTAAAGCACTGCAATTATGCTGATAATCTGCCTGTGGCCAAGGCAGTCTCAGGGGAATGCTTATTGAATAGTTTGGGGTTTCCTGATCACGTATACTGTAATAAATCGAACAACCCGGCAAAGTGTTTTATGATTATTAACATAAACAGTGACACTTGGAGTAGGTGCAGCATTTAGGCACAAGCACTTAATTCATGACTAATATTGAAAAGAAGCTGTATCTGAGTAAGTTAATTTTAAACCATTCTAACCAAGCCTTTGTTTTCTAAAAATATGAATTAGGTTCACAGCTGTCAGATTCAGAGGACAGAGCTGTAATTCTATCATATAATGTTGGTTTATTTGACTTGGGTACCAGTCAGTTTAGCGCATTCATCTTGTTCATACTCTACAGACCTGGAAGAGACAAAGAAATTAAGAGTTGATTTACTCAGTATGCAGGTGGGAACTGATAGGATCATCACTTAGACCTCATCTGCACTCAACACTTCATTAAATATGAAATATGGCTTTCTGAATCCACAAGTGTGACTTAACTTGATATCTGTGCTGTACAATAAAATTAGTTCAGTTTTAATGGGATAAAAACTACTTTTATGTTTTCATTTTAGTACTGCTGTAAATTGTATTTAAATATATATCCCCAGATTTACTAAACTTCCATGCAGGACTAATCTAGTCCTGCACGGAAGCGGCAGTTTAAGAGGAAGACGGCAGCTCGCCATGCATATTAATGAAGGTGCGTTGCCTGAACTCCTAATGCCACACGGAGTGTGGACGAGTACAGGGGGCGTGTCTGAGAACAAAGCTCTCAGAATAAACACGCCCCTGCAAAGTAGAACAGAAGAATGTGTAAATAAATGAGCGAGACTGCCCACAAGTGTCCGCATATCCCCACCAACAGTCCCCATGTGTTTAACAGCAACATTACAGTCAAATAAAACAAAGAAACCATATTATTATTTTTTTAAAACCCCGAGTATAGCTAATCATAGGTGCGTGGGTTTGCCCATCGCTTAGCTACAGTTAAAGCAGCTGAAAAGGCTGAAGAGGATAACAAGGAATATATATGCAAATGAAGCAGAACAGCAATAGTGTAGTGATTAGAGAATCCACCTAACGAGTAGGCATACGTGGTTCGAGTCCCACTGCAGCACATATCATTTGCCATGTGAAATCTGTATATGAACATAATTTTACATCTTTTTGCCATATAACCTACATAACATTTAAATGTGAACTGGAGTACTGCATGAAATGCACATGTGAATTGTCAGTGTTATAATGAATAAGGCACTAGTAAGCAGGTTTAAGCACAAATAAGCAGTAGTAAGCATATATAAGCACTAGTAAGCGTATTTAAGTGTGTTTGCATGGGGGTAAGCATTGCATACACAAATTAAGCAAGTAGAAGCTAACTGAGTGTAAGAAACTGTAACCGGAGGTTAGCAGTGCTTACCGTCGAGCAAACACACTCACAACTGCTTTAAAGTTCCTTAATCACTCTGTATCCAAGGCGCAAGTTCTGCCCAGCAGCAAAATAAACTGCCTGTGCAAGGCTGAAACTCAGGACCCTGTACACTACAGTCAGAGTAGTTAACCACTAAGCCGTCATAGCAACTGATATGCATGAGGTATCGGGAAACTAATCCTCACCACAGGAAAACCAGACCAAACATGTGAACTCTATGTACAGTGTGATGTTGGGTAACCTGCCACAGAACTTAAATATGTGAACTGGAGTACTGCAGCAAGCATACATTTGAGGTATTATTGTAATAAAGTATTGAAGTTGCTAGGACCCCATACAGTGTATGTACGCATGAATCACGGATACTAGACACATATATAACCTGTAATGAATCAATGACAAATGGCAAATATAGTGATAGTCAACTATGAAGCAATGCTAACCGCAGCACAGCTCATGTTAGTAAGTGTAAGCAATGTGTAGGGGAGACAATTCAATCTGCCTAGTGGTATACCTCTTTCAACAGTGCCAACTTTATGTAAGCAGGTGTGCCCAAAACTGGCCAGTCACGACAAAGTGTGGGAAATGGCCATATTTAAACCCCACAGATGGGAATATGTCTCATAATTGGTTGTAGCGTCACTGCAGGCAGAATGGCTGGTGTGGGTGAAGGCAGTCGATTCAGAGTGTAGCGCTGGAGCATCCAGGAGTCAAAAATCTTGGTATGGGTCCTGGTAAAACACCATGATCAGAGACTACTGCAGGACCAGTACCAGGGCTCGGAGTACAAAACGGAGGCCTGGGACAGTCTCACCCGTGACCTCACCAGTGCCACAGGTATCCCCTGGACTGGTGAGCTATCAGCTATTACAATGAGTGAAACCGCTCATAGGGGGTTGCTTACCCCCAGCAACACCCCCCAAGTTTATAAAAGCGATATTTAAAATATAGTATTATAAACAATTTATTTATTTTTTTTTATCAAACAGATTAAATTTAATCGTAGGTTTGCAGGTTTGCCCATTGCTTAGCTACATATACCATAGGGTAAATGGCAGAAGAAGATAAATATCAAGATACATGCAAATGAAGCAGTACTGCAATAGTGTAGTGGTCAGAGCATTTGCCTTACAAGTAGTCATTCCCAGTTTAAGTCTCACTCCAGTACATTCCATTTTCCATGTCAGATCACTTTATGAACAATATTTTTTGTTGTATAACATACTAAATAACATATATGTGTGAACTGGAGTACTGCATTAAATGCAGATGTGAGGTGTCATTGTAATAATGTAAAATCCACAGATAAACGCAAGTGCCCCTTACAGTATATGTACACATGAATCAGGGATACAGATCAAAGGTATAATGTGTAATGAATGATAAATCTATACAGTGTCCAAATCCACCATCTTCCAAAGAACCATGTTACATTTCTGTCTAAATTAGTGCAGTGGGTAAGTGGGAGTAAGCACTATTAAGCAGTAGTAAGCAAGAGTAAGCATATTTAAGCAGCAGTAAGAGGGAGTAAGCATATTTAAGCAGCAGTAAGTGAGTTTAAGCCTGTTTGCGAGGGGGTAAGCAATGCGCACACAGGTTAAGCAATATTGAAGCTAACCCTCTGCAAGCATATTTAACCAGAAGTTAGCATTGCTTACCATCACACAAACCCGCTTACAATTGCTTAAAAGTGCCTTAATCACTCTGTATCCAACAGCCACTGTTCTGCCCAGCAACTAAATAAACAGCCCTTGAACCCAGGACCATGTACACTATAGTCACAGTAGTTAACCAGTAAGCCATCACAGCAGTACATAACATTGAGGTATCACCAACAGATCCTCACTATAGGAAAATCAAACTTAACATGTGAAAGGAATCTACATACAGTTTTACGTACTATAACCTACTACATAACATAAATATGTGAACTGGAGTACTGCATTAAGTTCAGATGTGAAGTGTCATTGTAATAAAGTGTTGGCATCCCCTAATGAACACAAGGACCCCATACAGTGTACGTACACATGAATCATGGATACCAAACACATATACAACATGTAATGAATAATAAATCAGTGCCAAACAGCAAATGATATGCAAATTAAAAATTAAGTAATGCTAAGCATTGCACAGCCCTGCTTAATAAGTATAAGCAATGTGTAGGCCAGCTAAATCAGTTTGCCCATTAGTATACCCCTTTACCCCATAGCTTAACATTTTCAAAACCATCCAATCACAGCAATCAGCCCTATTTAAACCCAACAGGCAGGAACACATCTCATAACTGGTTGCAGTTTCCTCCTGTAGGCACTATAACCGGTGTGGTAGAAGGAGTGCTCTTCCGGGCACAGTGCTGGGGCATCCAGGAGTCCAAAGTCATGGCAGGACTCCTTGTTAAAGACCATGACCAGAGACTGCTGCAGGGCCAGCACCAGGGTTCCCAGTATAAAGCAGAAGCCTGGGACCGTCTTGCCCGTGACCTGACCAGTGCCACTGGCATACCTCGAACTGGTGAGCAGGTCAGACATCACTATTCTGACCTGAGGTGGAGAAAGAGGGAGCTCTTGAATCAGTGGATCCAAGAGGCTAGGCGGACGGGGGATGTCCTAGCCGTGTGCAAGTATCAGTCTACTACCTGTTTAATAATTGCCAGCTCATGTATATTATGGATTGGTATGGCTAAATATTCCTCTTATGTCTTTAATAGCGGCAGACGAGCGGGCTGTGAACCGGGAAGCCCATGCATGTAGATTGTAGAGGCTGCGTCGTGAGGCAGGTTAGTAATACTCTTGCATGTACTGTCATAAGAAATAAATCTAAAAGTAGTAGAAAGTTAATTGCCAGTATATGTATTGTGTATGGCATGTACTGAATACACCAGACAGTGTGGCAGGAAGAGTCTCATAAAGGTTGTATGTAAATAAAAGTTTAACATCCTTACAATAAAGGTCTAACTTCTGGACTGCTTGTGTTTACTCTGGTATCATATGGTAATGTAGTGTTGGAATCTCTTAATAGTACTGTTGTATTAAGCACTGTTACCCACACTGTGCGACATAAATAAAATGTGTAGGGATGTCTGTATACGACTATTGTAATCACAAGAGGTCATACTGTACAACTGAAGGAGACTTAGACAGAAAACAGTGAAAAGATAGACAACATAATTTAAATAGCACACTCAACTGAGATGTGAACTGTTGTATTTTTAGCACACACAGCCATGGTTCAAATCCTGGGAGTGGTAGTAAGCTGTATGCAGAATCATACCTCACAACTGTACAGATTTGTCCAGAATGTCCATTTAATTGACCCATATCCACTGCCTGTCACCCTGTCCCCCTGGCAAATCAGTGGGATGATCCCAGAAGTTTAGGCAGCAAATAATGACATACAACTGATTGTCAGATATCATAACTGTCAGAAATATATCTATAAGAATAAACCTGTCACTCTAGCAACTCACCAAAATGTTATGAGAGTACATACAGTTTTATGTAGTATAACCTACTACATAACATAAATATGTGAACTGGAGTACTGCATTAAGTCCAGATGTGAAGTGTCATTGTAATAAAGTGTTGACATCCCCTAATGAACACAAGGACCCCATACAGTGTACGTACACATGAATCATGGATACCAAATACATCTCCAACTCCATGTTGTGAAGCTATGACCAGAGTGTGTGCAGTAACAGAGTGAGACTTATGTGCATTTTAATAATGTGGAATCTGGTAATATGTGTGGCAACATTCAGGTAGTGCTAGCAAACATTCCCCCACAGGTCTGTCAGATACGAAAATTGTGCCTAGAAATAAAAGATTGAAATCCTGGACTGGTGCTGTTTACTCTGGTATTGTATGGCATTGTTAGTGTTGCAGTTTCTCTGAATAATAAGGTATTACTCATCACTGTCATCCACACTGTGCTACATAATAAAACTGTCTAGAAACCCTGTATAAGAGTGTTGTAATTACAAGGTCAGATTGTAAAACCACGGGAGACTTATAGGCAGAAATCAGAGAAGAAATACACAGCAATATCTATGTAGCACACTCATCTGTGATGTACACTGTTTTATTTTTAGCAGACACAGCCATGGTTCGAATCCTGGGAGTGGTAGTAAGCTCTATGCAGAATCATACCCCTCAACTGTACAGATTTGTGCAAAATGTCCAGTTAATTGGCCCATATCTGTTGGCTGTTACCCTGTCCCCCTGGCATATCAGCGTGCTAATCTCTGACATGTAGTCAGCATTTAATGTCATATAACTGACTGTCAGGCCTGTAAATATTTGGAAAATGTCTATGAAAACAAACCTGTCATTGTACAACTCACCAAAGGTTTATGAGGGCAATAGTCAAAGTCAAAATAAGTCCCAGTTTCACCTGCATGTTGTCAAGACTTGCCCAGAGTGTGTGCAATAAGAGATGGACAGTTATGTACATAACATCAACCTGGAATCTTGGAATATGCGTAAAAACATTCAGGTAGAGTTAACAAACAATACCTCCACAGGTATACCAGGTAAGAGGTGTATACTGCAGGTAAAACTCAGTTCATGTATATAGTTGTCTACATCCATACCACTGTCCAAACTAAGGCCATAGGGTAGTATAATAATACCTGTAAGGTACAGATCACAGCACTAACTAGGAAAGTAATGTGAACTACAGGGATATACAAGTTGTTAATTGACATCTACCCCCACGCCATATCTGCAACAATAAACTAAATACACAACTGAGTCGGTATGTGCACTATTAAATCTACAGTTGGGACATATGTCCTATTGTTTGATAAATATTGAAATTTGTTCGGTGCATGTGTCATGTTGAAATACTCCCACATTGGCGGCATGCTGCCATCAATGTACCTGCATGCTGTTGTAATGTCCACTGTGGATGTTCTTCATGTTTCACTGTTGCAGTCATCACACTTATCCTGCCAGGGGTAGCCCTCAGTCGACCTGAATACCAGAGACAGTATTTCTGCGTTGGTTGCTGTCACTTCAGGACTGACGTCAAGTCTTCAGGGTTATAAAAACAGGCAAAAAACACACACACCATTACTGGTGTCTCCGGTACCTTGGCTTACGCCTTCAAGGAATAATTTTTACATCTAGCAGCCTTTTCTTATATATTGTTAAATCATCAATCAGTTAATTACCTCCATCCAATTATTCAATTGAACTTACTAATATGCAATTTCATACATATGGAATGAGATATTATTTGTAGTAAAATGTTTTGAAATCAACCCAGGGACATGTAAATTTATGAATAAAACCTCTGTTGAATATATTGTGAGTTGACAAAATGTATATTCAATATATGATGGGGTCTTTATAAGAAAAAATAAGGCCATGGTTGAATTTCTTGACGATGCTCTATGCAGAATTAAAGGATGGTTTATATACAACATATGTATTTATTTGTTTGATTTTTCATAACATTAAATGAATTGTTGTTCATATATTTGCACGAAAATACCCCGCACATGAAATTGCACATGAAAATGTATTTGTAAAAGAAAATGTATTTAAGATGAAATTGCGTATTAGTAAGTTCAATCGAATAAGTGGATGGAGATAATTAACTGATTGATGTTGTAACAAAATATAAGAAAAGGCTGCTTGGTGTAAAAATTATTCCTTGAAGGCGTAAGCTGAGGTACCGGAGACACCAGTAAAAGAATATTTTTCTATTCCTGGAGTAGTGTGTGTGTTTTTTCGTTTCATGACAGCTCATAGTCTGTATTGGAGATTTACAGTTTATGGAGACGAGTATGGCAGCCAATGGTTCAGGCTTTTCATGTGCAGATATTTGAAGAGAGCGTGAAACCAGAATGGCAGATGAGGATCCATGGGTTACCGGAGAAGAGAGCTCGAATGAGGTGGATTTCCTGACATTAGAGTGGTTGCTTTCTAGAGAGGTGACATTATTTTATGATATAAAACTTTTAGAGAAATATATTTCATTGGACATTACCCCAGGGAGCTTAGGATTAGTAAACTCCCAGCCTAAGATTTTGCAGAAGATGAGGGAGACCTTTTGAGCGAATGAAATGCCGCCTCATTGGCCTGTACTAAAGCTTGGTTGACTGTTTTGGTCAAACGCAACATAAGACAACAGAAGAAGTTGAGGGCGAAGATTCTCCAGATGCAAGCAGACAAGATACCTAATTCTGCTTTTGAGACAAAAACAAAAGATATCAAGGATAAGGTGGATAAGGTGGAAGAAGCAGTGTCACTTCAAAACAAGGGCAAACTGCTAAGGGACATCAACGATTATAGTAATAACTTGATATTTGCTTGGCAACGAAAGGAGATGAGAGGTCGTCAAAGAGCCTGTAGAATGGGTAATAGGAATCAAGACTTTCAAGATTCCTCAGTGTCATCAGGGGACCTTGCATCAAGCAGCAGTAAGAAGAGCATATCATTCGAAGAACTCAGTGGAGAATCAATGGAACCAGGGCCGAGGAGGGAGAATCCAGGGAGTAGTAGAGGACGAGGTCGGAAATGGCAGGGAAGTTCCAACGTCAATGGCGGTAACCAGAACAGGGGAAACCACAATGCTCGTAACAACAGAAGCAGGAGGAAAAGGAATTAGTAATCAACGGAGAGTACATTTTGTTTCAAATGAGCACAGGACCTATTTTCCGGACTCTAATAGTAATATAAATGACTGTAATGTGGACAGTTTTAAAATTGTAAACCTTTCTGATTTACAGGTGGGCCAAGATGCATTAGCAGTGTTGAACAAGGGGGACAAATTTATCCCCACAATTTACCATGGCCTTGCAGAAATAATACTGGAAATTAGCAGGTTTTGCCATAAGTTGCATTTGAAAATATTTTTTGATAATAAACAGGGGGTTTTTACAACAAAACGAAGTATATGATGCTGACAGTAATTCAAACAATGGGGAGGATGATATTGCTGATAATGTAGATGATTTGTTAAATCTGTCTGTATACGATTATGAAGGGCAATCTTCATTTGATGAAAATGAGGGGGGGTGAATCCACTGTTGGTAATGGGATCAGCATTTTTACTGGTTATGATAAAATGTTAATGCCACAGGTACCGTATAAAAGTACTTTCATGCCACCTAAGTTGTCCGCCAATGTCATTTTGTTTGAGAATGTGCTATGTAAACATGTTGAAACAGAATATGAAAATTTCAAAAAGCAGTTTACGACATACAATCTAACTAAGAACCAATGGGTGGCTTTACAGGATTTAAGTCTCATTAATGAGAGTTACATTTTCACACAGGCTTGCAAAGGGGGAAACTGGGTGGTTATGAATAAAACACAGTAGAACAGGATGGTTTTAAACTTGTTGGAAGATAAAACAGTGTATCGAAAGCTGACATACAATCCAGTAGCTGATTTCAATGCTTAACTTTTGGATATTCTAGAGGGGAGAGAGACTTGTTTTTTTTGAGTTCAACAGATGTTAAAAAACTACATATATGTAACCTCAAGGATGCTAATTTTAAGGTAATACCCAAGATTCACAAATGTATTAGCAACCCGCCAGGCAGACCCATAGTGTCGGGAAGAGGGGCCTTCCTACCAAATGTAGGAATATTTTCAGATTTCCATCTCAAAGGGTATTTGAGTAGGTGTACATCACATATTAAAAATGGTAAAGAATTGGCAGACCTAATTGGAGGCATGGGTTGGTCCCGAAGTTACTATTGGCCCTGTGTAGATGTTAACTCATTATACATGAACATTAAGCATGAATGGGGCTTGAAGGCAGTGAACAGCATGTTAGGGGAAGGTCCTCGTACAGATTTCCTTGTCCATTTGTTAGAGTTTTCTTTAACTCACAACAGTTTTGTATTTGATAAAGAACATTTTTTGCAAAAGGAAGGAACAGCAATGGAATCTTCATATGCCCCTGTGTATGCAATTTTGTTCATGGATTATTTTGAAAAGAATTACATGTACAATACAGATTTTTACAAAAATAGGATCTTGATATTCAAGAGATATACTGATGATTTGATCTTTATTTGTAGGGTCAAGGTGGAGGAGTTCAATGCTTTCATGCTGAAACTGCAAGGAAACCATTTTGGTCTTGGGTTTACTTACCATACAAGTAAAGATACAATGCAGTACATGGACCTAGAGTTTTTTGTGAATGACAAATATAAAGTGACATTCAAACCCTATGTTAAAAGTACAGCAGTTACAACTTTTTGATGGTGGACAGCATGCATGTTCCCTATTTGTTGGCATCATTGCCATATGGAGAATACTTACAGATAGGTGATGGCCTAATGGTTAAGGTGTTTGCCTTACAGACACAAGGTGCAGGGTTTGAATCTCACAGGGGATAATTGTCTAGGCTTAAAATGGCTCGCAAGGGCAGTTAGCCTAGTACTAATCTATGAATCTATGAATCTATGAATAGCTAATAACACCTCAGATAAGGATAATCTAGAATTGGAATTCAGCAAGATCATGGACAAACTGTTGGAGAGAGGATACAAAGATGCGGTTTCACTGTCTGCGGAGAATAGGGTTAAAAAGAGATTAGGGCTCACATATTCTTATATGCTGGACAGAAGTATAAGGCATAGTAATAAGAGTGAACTAGAAATGGATGATGAGGTACAAGAGCCCATATTTTTTGTTAACAAATATTCTCCATTCTCAGAGAAATTGAGAGGTCTGGTCAACAGATTTTGGCCCATAGTTCTTGCAGATGAAAAATTTGGAAATATTTTTCTCCATAGGGTGACATTTTCATACAGTAGATCGAGGAATTTGAAAGAATTGTTAACAATGGGAAAATTGGATAAAGAACATATTAGAAGAGGTAGTTTCCCATGTGGAAAATATATTGTATGCAAGAAAATTAAAAATATAGATGGGGTTAATATTAATGGAAAATATACAAGGTTAGAGATTATTATAACTGTATAATAGGGGGAGTCATTTATATTATTGGGTGTGGCTGCAATAGTACAATGGTCAAACAAAACGAGAAGTAAAGAAAACAAAAGAATCATCGAACACTTGGGTGACATCAGAAGAGGCAGAATGGAAAGTCCCGTTGTGGAGCACTTTATTAATGTTCATGAAGGTTCGGATAGTTCTTTCTTTTTTAGTGTGCTAGCCGAGCCCAAAAAATTACATGGAGCTGAATTATCCATTAACTTATCTTTGCTGGAAACCAAATGTATCATTAATTTTAAAACTCTTTATCCCAGGGGATTAAACTGAGATGTAGAATTGAACATCAGGGGTTAAAGGAATGATGTAATATTTGTAGTAAAATGTTTTGAAATCAACCCACGGACATGTAAATTTATGTATAAAACCTTTGTTGAATATATTGTGAGTTGACAAAATGTACATTCAATATATAATGGGGTATTCTTTATAAGAAGAAATAAGTCCATGGTTGAATTTCTTGACAGTGCTCTATGCAGAATTAAAGGATGGTTTAGATACAACATATGTATTTATTTGTTTTTATTTTTCATAACATTAAATTAATTGTTTTTCATACATTTGCACGAAAATACCATGCACATGAAATTGCACATGAAAATGTATTTGTAAAAAAAAATGTATTTAAGATGAAATTGCATATTAGTAAGTTCAATTGAATAATTGGATGGAGGTAATTAATTGATTGATGATTTAACAATATATAAGAAAAGGCTGCTTGGTGTAAAAATTATTCCTTGAAGGCATAAGCCGAGGTACCAGAGACACCAGTAAAAGAATATTTTTCTATTCCTGAAGTGGTGTGCGTCTCTTTCCGTTTCATGACAGCTCATAGTCTGTGTTGGGGTATACAAAGAGGCGGCCAATGCCATTATATCGGTCTTTCTTTCTGAGGAGCCTGAAGCAAAAGCAGTTGGCACGAGTGCCGATCGGCCTCTACCTGAGTTTTCGTTTCCGAAATGTAATCATCTTGAAGTCTTCTAAAGCTAAGTACCCCATTGGGGATCCTTTTGTCTTACTCTAACCGATGTCAGAAAAAGTTAAAATTGTCTTGCCTGTAGAAAGCAAATAACACACCGAGATTTCCATTCTTACTGCGTAACCACTTAGGCCCAGACCATGATGCACCTCGCTGTTGGTTTTGTGCTTTGTTCAACGCCCGAACTATTCGTCATTGGGCCCTTGTTGTAGCTAAATATTTTCGTTCTTGATCTCCGTATTCCGAAATGGCTTTGGTAAGCCATCCGACTACCGATCATCCAAAAAAAAGTAAGAATAAAGACAGAGACAGTCGGCACAGGTCCAAAACTGCCAACGACACTTCCGTTAAGCTAGTCACCAGTTCACCTGTACTCAGTGAGGCGCTTTTGCATCCCCTGTTGCCTGCTTCAGTGGATTCACAGGCCACTACCAAGACCCGTTCAAAGTTCGGTATGCCTCGAGACTCGTCTTTGACTACGGAACCTGTGGATGTCTCTACCTTGGTGGGGTCCGGAGCCGCTGTGCAGGCACCGGCTTCTGAGAAAGTTCTTTGCACCACCGATATTCTCCACAAACCAGTGACTTCTTTTGTGTCTTCAGTTCTTTCTAAAACTACCGAGTTTCTAAGGCCAAGAGTACGAGCTATACCTAAAAAACTGACGACCCAAACTCAAGCGGCTGCTTCCTTGCCACAATCTCAGATGCTTAAAATGGCAGAAGACCTGATCATGCTGATTAGGGGAACCCAGTCTTCCCCTGCTAAAAGAAAAAGAGACTTGTCCCCAGCAGCTTTATCTGACCAATAGACCAACGACTCTGAGTTTTCTGAATATGAAGACATGCCCTTATCTGCCTATGAGGATTCATGTGCAGAGGAATCCATTCCTTCTGCCTACCCTCCAGAGGATTTTTCTTTTGGTGAAACCCTACATACTTTGAGAGAGCATTTCCATTGGGAATGCCAGGATTATCCTCAGTCCAAAAAGAGACTCAGGGAATTTTTAGATTTACCACAGCACAGACCCTTAGATATCCCTCCTGTTCTGGATGTTGTGGATGATGTCTTTGTGGAATCCAGTCTAACTCCTGATACTTTACCCGTGCTGCAAGGAAACCTGACAGGTACTACAGAGTCCCTGACTCTCACAAATTTCTCTTCAAAAATCCTACTGACTCAGAGGTCAACTCCCAAGCACTTAAAGGAATAAAAGCAACTACAGCTAAGAATCCCACTCCATCAGACAGGGGTTCCCAAGCTTTAGACAGATGGGGTAAAAAAGTATACACCTCTGCAACTCTCACCATTAGAGCATTGAATTGTCAGTTCCACATGCTGAAATACCAGCATCATACTATGGAACTTATTAAGCAAAAATCATCTACCTTTCCTGACTGTGCAGAAAACTAAGAATTACAGGAGCTTATGTATTCTGCAAGCCAAGTCAGCAAGCATACCCTGCAATGTGGGTTTGATGCCCTAGAAGCATCTTGCAGGGCAGCGGTCACAGGTTCTGTACTTAGAAGGCATGCCTGGCTTAAGGAGCAGACCTTGCCAGACCATGTCAAATCAGAATTATTGGACGCTGTTCTGAACAAGGACAATCTGTTTGGCACCAAAGCAGAAGAGGGTTTAAAAAAGATGGAAGAAAAGGCTAAGTCTATACAGACAGTCAAAGATTTTTTGCAAGTGCAGCCTCCAAGATTCAGTAGGCATTGCCCCTCAAAACACTGGTCCTTTCCAGCCCCTTCAAGGCCTTCTCAAACTATACCCAGGGGAAACAGAACCCCCCTAGATTACAGTCTCAGGGTATGCAGAGATCTAAGCAATGGAGTAACTCCACTTTTTAAGCAGGGAGTGCTAAGCCACCCCCTACAGAAAGAATTCACAATGACTTCTCAACTCCACTCCTCACCTCTGCCCAATTGCTTGTGCCCCTAGAAGGAAAACTTGCCCACCATGCAAAAAACTGGACTTCCATCACCAATGATAGATGGGTCTTCAACATAGTATACCAGGGGTACAAATTTTATTTCCACATGCTGCCAACCCCAAAAGGGTTCCCAGACCTTCCTTCAAACCAGTGGGCAGAGGCACAGAACCAAGTTCAGTCCCTGCTCTCCATAAGGGCAATTCAGCCTGTTCCTGAAGAACAGATAGGCCAAGGTTTTTATTCCAGACGTTTCCTGGTACACAGAAAAGAGGGCACCTGGTGCCCTGTCTTAGATTTATCCATTCTAAAGACCTTCCTAGTGGTACCAAAATTCAGAATGCTCACCCTATAACAGCTTCTCCCTATGCTATCCAAAGATGCCTGGTTAGCCACCCTAGACCTAAAGGAGACCTATCTGCACATCCCAATCAGGGACTCCTGCAGGAAATATCTATGTTTCAGGGCAGGATCTATGCATTATCAGTTCTCTGCACTTCCCTTTGGTTTATCCAGTGCTCCCAGAGTTTTCACAAAATGCCTGGCTCCAGCCATTGCCTATTGCAGATAGAGAAATATTCAAATTTACCCTTACTTGGACGATAGCGTGATTCAGGCAGACAGTCAGGAAAAGCTGTTGCAACACCTGACATTTGTAAAGGACCTTCTAACCTCCCTGGGGTACCCTATCAATGAAAAGAAATCCAAACTAGTCCCCAGTCAAAAAATTGTATTCCTGGGAGCAAGCTTGGACACAGCAGCCCAGGCGGCATTCCTTACTCCAGAAAAACAAGCCTATCTGACAGGCTACTTTGCTCAAATGGCCTCCAAAACCCAGCTATCCACAAGGAAAATCCTGCAGGCTCTACAGTTAAGGGCCTCCTGCATTCTACTAATTCCATATGCCAGACTACATATGAGGAAACTTCAGTGGTACTTAAAAAGTCTTTGGTGCCAACATTCTCAGGACCTGGAAACTATCATACCTATAATACCTTGTCTAAGGAAAGGGTTTCTTCGGTGGGCAGCAGCTTGCAACCACAACAAGGGACTTCCCTTTACACAACCCCATACCACCCAGACCCTGACCCCAGCTGCATCAGACTATGCCTAGGGTGCACATCTAGATGGCAGGTGCATTCAGGGCAGCTGGAACCCAAACCAAATTCATCTGCACATCAACCAAAAAGAGATGCTAGCTGTTCAGCATGCTCTGACAGCTTTCAGATCCCTACTGTCACCGGGGCCCCTACTTATCAAAACCGACAACACCACAGTGATGTGGTACATCAACAAGCAGGGGGGAACCCACTCTTACCCTCTCTGCAGGCTAGCCATGACCCTGTGGAACACGGCCTCAGCCATGCATATTCACCTGCAAGCTCAATTCCTGCCAGGCAACCAAAACTCTCTGGCAGACAACTTAAGCAGAAATCTCATAGACCCACATGAGTGGCAATTAAACCACAAAACCTTCAGCCTTGTGACCCAAAGGTGGACCTATTTGCCACCCCGTACAATCACCAGCTCAGCAAATTCTGCATCAGGGTACCTCACAGCAAGGCCTGAAAAGTTGATGCTCTATCCTTCCAGTGGGAAAATCTCTCAATCTATGCATTTCCCCCTCTGCCTCTTCTTACAAGAGTATTACTCAAGATAAGGCAGGAAAGACCAATGGCAATCCTAATTGCCCCAGACTGGCCACGTCAACACTGGTACCCACTACTGTGCACCTACCCCTGATTCCAACCCTTCTGACTCAGCAGGAGGGACAGATCTTGCATCCGCAATTGCAGACCCTGAACTTTGCAGCCTGGCTTATTTCTTGAATTCTCCTCCAGTGGCCAGCCTAAGCAAGCAGGTACTGGATGTCATACGTGAAGCCAGATGACCCAGTACAAGGAAATGCTATGCTGATAAATGGAAAAGGTATTGTTCCTGGATTCACACTAAAGGAGCAGATACAGCACAGCCCTCCTTACCTCTCATCCTGGATTAACGAGCTGACCTACCCCACAGAGGCATGTCCTTCTCTTCCATTAAGATCCATGCCTCTGCCATCTATGCTCATTACAGCACTGAGCCACCTCTCTTTTCTCACCCTCTCAAGCAGTTCCTGAGAGGGGCTAACAACTTAAGGCTACCAAGAAGAGCCCCCACCCCTGCTTGGGACCTTAGGTTTGTGTTGGAAAAGCTCATGCTACCCCCTTTGAGCCTGCAGTATCAGCAGAGTTAAAATTCCTCTCTTGGAAAACCGTCTTGCTTCTGGCCATCACTTCAACTAGAAGAGTGTCTGAGCTACAAGCACTTGTGGCTGTGGAACCCTTCATTATTCCTCATGCTGACAGGGTCTCCCTCAAGACTAACCCAACGTTTATGCCCAAATCTGTGTCCAGTGTGGACCTCAACCAATATATCCATTTACCCACCTTTTTCTCTAATCCTCAAAATAAGGGGGAAAGGATCATGCACTCTTTAGAGGGGCACAGACAGCTCAGATTCAACCTTGATACGACTAAGCCCTTCAGGAAATCTGACCAGTTACTAGTCAGCTTTGCACCAGGGGCAGAGGGCAAGGCCATATCAAAACAAACCATCTCCAAATGGATAGCACACTGTATCCATTTCTGTTACAAATACCATGGGAAACCACCCCCTCAGGTGGTCAGAATGCATTCCATAAGGGCAACTTCTACCTCTACAGCCTTTCTCAAAGGAGTCCCTACCAGGGACATTCTGGAAGCTGCTACTTGGAGTTCTGTTCATACTTTCACCAAGCACCACCTGCCTATCTTTTACAAATCCAGGGCGGGCTTTACAACAGCAGTCCTGCAGGGCATACTAGCCAGCCCCAACTCTTCTTGACTGCCTCCACCCATTCTTCAGCTTTAGGAATCAACCCAAGTGTGATGACTGCAACAGTGAAACACGAAGCACATAGTACAGTTGTGTACACGTACCATAAATGTACATGTTCGAGTGTATTCACTGTTGCAGTCCAGGCTTCCCACCCTCCAGCTCCCTTGTCTCTCTCTGTCTCTCTCTCCTTCTCTCTTCCTCCATCTTACAGGACTATTGGTATTTACTTTTTACTTGTGGTGTTTTTCCACCATAACTTAGCTCCCTATTTGGGGGATCCTGACATTTGGGGCCAGAAAAACTGATGTAATGGTGTTGGCTGCCTGTTTTTATACCCCTGACAACCTGATGTCAGTTCTGAAGCGACAGCAACCTACGCAGAAATACTAAGCCTCTGGTATTCTGGCTGACTGAGGGCTACCCCTGGCAGGATAACCAAGTGTAATGACTGCAACAGTGAATACACTCGAACATCTACATTTATGGGAAGTATACACAACTGTATTTTCCATATATGCATGTGTTCTGTTTGCTATACAACTGTTCCATATCTGGTGTTTCGGGTTAATGGGAATATCTATGCATGCTGTTATACCTAATCCTGGAATGTGTTGACTATTACTAACCCACATATGTTGTAAAATTGAAACACCATAGCATATTTGGGAAGGCCGGTCCCAGCAGACCCATCTTTCCCACCTCATCTGGCCGTGACACCAGGCACCAGCACATCTGGGGCCCACCCAGGGACATCCTCGTCCTCTGGTCCTACACCACCTTCGGGTGGAACCACCTTATGAGGATGGGGCTCGACCCCCAGGAGCAGGTGCAGACAGGATACTGTCACCCATCGCCAGGTCCTGGGGTCTGGTGCATAGCGAGCGCTGCAGGGAGTTTGGAGATCTGCTATGCCAGCTTGAGGGCCGCATGGTGCAACTAGAGGGTCATACCCAACCTACCTCCCCAAATATACCTACTATCCCTCCCCAACATCCCACTCTCACCTTAAAAAAAAAGGGCAATCTGGTCCCCAAAAAAATCTCGCCGTATACATAGCTGTCCATTTCGCACACATGTCCACTGGACACATGTAATTTGGTCTAATTGGCTTCACAACATATTATTGTTCTCCTCACCCTTCTCTCAGGGGTATGACTGTCCAAATCTAGTTCCAGATCAGTGTATATGCACAGCTGTTGCTGTAGAACAAATGGGCAGCTATGGACCTTCCCTACACCCGTCCTGCACATCCCTAGTTATTTTTCCTACTGTCTTTCCCTCATTGTGCCCCTTTTTCACCATTTTCCTATCAACCCTTTTTCATTTATTTTAAAGAAATTAGAGTGGGGGTAAGTGGGAGTAAGCACTTTTAAGCAGTAACTGGGTTTAAGCTTGTTTGCATGGGGGTAAGCAATACCTACACAGGTTATGCAACTGAGAAGCTAACTGAGTATAAGAAACTGTAATTAGAAGTTAGCAGTGCTTACTTCGCGCAAACCCACTTACAAATGCTTAAAAGTGCCTTAATCACTCTATATCCAACAGTCCTTGTTCTGCCCAGCAACAAAATAAACAGCCTTTGCAAGTCTTGAACCCAGGACCCTGCACACCATAGCCAAAGTGATTTACCATGAAGCCATGTTAGATATACATAACCCTGATGTTTTCAGAAACATATCATCCAGCACAGTCATTCAACAGTACAGGAAATGTATTTATACATGTAGATGTATGTGTGTGTGCATATATATTTATATATATAGTTTTATATATATATATATATATATATATATATATATATATATATATATATATATATATATATATATATATATATATATATATATATATATATAGATACACACACACGCACACACACACACACACACACACATACATATATACATAGGTTCATAGGTAGATACTAGGCTATCTGCCCGAGAGCATTTATAAGCCTAGCCAGAGTGTGTCGGCTTTTGCCGTCCCATTGATTAATTAACTGAGCCTCTGTTAAGAAGAGCCAGTGAAGTGATCCCAGGGGTGTATTTTCTGTTACCCAAACATTGGTCAAGGTTTCTCTTGAAGAGTGTTAGTGAGGGGCTCTGCCTAATGTAGTTAGGAATTTTGTTCCAAAGCACGGGGAGTCTCTGTGACAGGAATCTATCCCTCCAGCATGTTCTATTTACTGTTGTGGTGAGGTTTATCTCACTAGAGCGTGTGGCTCGCAGTGACTTGGATTTCTTTAGGTGGAGCATGTCCATCAATTCTGTGTTGGACATGGCTTTGTAAGTCAGGCAGAGATCACCTCTGAGTAAGCAATATGCCACTGAGTACAGCTGGAATTTTTCCAGTCAGGCTGCATAGGACATATGTAATCCTCTTGGTGAGGTACTTTTGTGGTCTTTCCAGTTGTTGGAAGTGTCTTGTGAGGTTGAGGGGTTGGGAGGGTGGCCTAACGGTTAAGGTGTTTGCCTTACAAGCACAAGGTGCAGGGTTTGAGTCTCACAAGGGATAACTGGCTAGGCTTAAAATGGCTTGCAAGAGCAGTTAGCTTAGTTCTAATCTATGAACTTATGAACATCCCAAACGGGGCATTGTAATCTATGATGGGTCTGGTGAGTGACGAGTAGAGGGGCACTCTACCCTCTTTATTTCTAGATGCGAACCATTTAGTAATTAGATGGGCTACATAGAAGGATTTCCTAAGTACTTTGGCAATATGATTATCAAATGAGAGATTACTATCTACCTGGGTCCCCAGATCTCTTATTACCTTTTCTGTATTAAGGGGGCTGCCACCTATGTGGTAATTCATGTGTGTTTTGATTTTCCCAAATGGGATGACTAGGCATTTTTTGGCATTTAGCTTGAGACCATGACTTTGACACCATGTGTCCGTCTCAGTAAGGCCCTTTTGGAGAATGTTTATGTCAGCCAGAGAGTCAATTATGGCTCCCAGTTTGCAGTCATCGAAGAACTTGGTTAGCCATAGTCTTCCTGTGTTTGCCTGTACTTCTAAGAAGTATATGCCAAACAGTAGGGGTCCCAGGAACGAGCCTTGTGGGACACCACCTGTGACTGGTTTAGAGTCAGACCTGGAGCCTGCTATCCTTCCTGTGTAAGTTCTGTCTGTAAGCCAGTTGGCAACCCATCTCGTGATGTTGGGGTTTATGTTCAGGCTGGTAACTTTTTCTATAATTCCAAAGTGGGGAATGGTATCAAAAGCCTTGGCGAGGTCAAGGTAGGCTGTGTGAACTACCTTCCCCTCATGTATGGCCTTAGTGACTGTCTCTAAGAAGTCAGCCAGGTTTAGTAGGCATGATCTGCCTTAACAAAGCCGAACTGGGTCAGGTGAAGTGTTTGGAGGTTCCCAATGTCTTTGTTAATGAGTTCCATGATGATGCGCTCCATAGCCTTGCAGACCAGGTTAGTCAGGCTTATGGGGCAATAGTTACCAGGGTCAGTTGTGGCTCCTCCTTTGTGGAGCGGAATAACCATTGCTGTGCGCCATTCTATGGGTATGTGACCTGTGGAGAGGCTGAGGTTGAACAGTGTGATCTGAAGTAGTTAACTTCATTTGTGCAGCAACCTATGGGATTTGGATCCGACCTTGGATCCGAGCTGGCAGTTTTCAATAGCTTTAGATCCGAGCTCCAAGCTCCTCCCCTACCCATAATCCCCTGCCAACCCTGACTGACCCCAGATCTAGTTTGCCGGGGTTATCCAACAGCAGCTTGATCTACAGCTTTTTCCTCTCCTTTCTTCTGTTTTTTGGTTGTGTGTTTACAGGTCCCTTTTTTTGTAAAAACCCTCTCTAGTTTAACACTATATTTTTGTCATTTACATCCCCCTTCCTTCGTGGTTCCGTTAGGGTTGTGTGTGTTTGGGGCCTAACGTGTGTGTTTTTTCTCTCTTAGTTTAAATGTCTGAGGCCCCAAAATTGAGCTTTTCTAAGTGCACCGAGTGTGGCCATAAGCTGTCCCCGGCTGATGGCCACACTCGGTGTGTGTTGTGCCTTGGGGCTGAACACCTGTCTTCTGGTTGTTCCATCTGTGCGGCGTTCAACCCCAGGGCACTCAAGGACCGAAGGTCTAAGCTGATTCTGGCGGGTCTTCTGCTCCCGGATTCGGCTTCTACCTCTGGTCCTCCTGTGGCTCCTGCTGCGGCGGCTGCCACTCCTGCTTCCCTCCCCCTGGCCGGGACTCAACCTCCCGCCTTAGGTCCAGAGTAGGGGGAGGCCAGGAAAGAGAAAAGGAGGGAGAAGCACCACAAGTGGTGGGCCGAGACCTCCGCTTCGGCCCTCCCCCGGCTAAGCGGTCTTCTCCCTCCAGGACTTCTGGGTCTCCTCCGTCTCGGATCCATTCCCCGTGCTTTTCACTGGGTCCTGAGGAGGAGGAGATCCGATCTCCTTCGAGGTCATTGAGGTGACACTCCCGTCCTGCCTCGGTGGCCTCATCGAGATCAACCCGAAGTCTCACGGATGCAGATTTCAACCGCATGATGAGAAGATTCCTCCAGGCCCAACTGCAGATGGGAGTGCTCCTGCCGGCCCCCCTCTGGGGGGGAGTTCGACCCCTTTTTTTGCCCCGATAGCTCCTTCTCCATCCTGCTTCCTGGGTTCGGAGTCTTCGGAGCCGGGCAGCCTTGGAGCCGGGGGGGTGTCGGTGCCGATAATCTCTGGTACTTTAGTGCCGACACTTCTCTCGAGTCTGTCGGGTCCATTTTCTTCGGATCTGAGCTCTCGGAGCCGAGGGCTGAGCTTCGGATCCGGGGGTATCGATATGCCTTTGGCTCCATACAGGTCGGAGCATACTGGTCCGTCGGATCCGATCGCTTCGGCGCCGGCCCTGATCCATCCTTCGGATCCGAGTGAGGGTCTGCTTTCGGATCTCAGAGAGAGCAACTCTCCCTCGGCATTCGACGTGGTGGAGAGGGACCTGTCGAGAGATTCCAGGCCCCCAGCCCTTGCCACGGCTCCACCCTGCACTCCTTCTCTGTTGGGCCTGACTTCCATCACCCGGCCCCAGGGATAGCCTGCTCTGACGTCCCAGGTCATTCCTTTGGAACAAGACGTGGCTGGTGAGACCTCCTCGGACAGCCCCCCCCCTGAGGAGGTTCCTCACAAGCAAAAATGTAAAAGGAGGCACCTGGACTCCCCCGAGTCCTTGACTTAGGACACAGATTTGGAGGAGGGGGAAGGCTCCCCAAGATCACCCCCCGAAGATGTCTCATTTGGTGACATCATGGAGATGCTCAGGATAAAGGGGCGGTGGTCTGCCCCAAAGCCTACCTCGGACGAATCCGTGTTCCTGGAGGCGTTTGAAGCAGGCCCGTCTACCTCTTGGGTGTCCCCTCCAGCCGACCCCCTGGTAGATTTGATTACTACCAGGGTGTGGAAGGAGCCGGACACTGTGGAGCCAGTCCCCAAGCACCCGGACAAGATTCTTAGCCCACCCTCTGACAAGTCCCACTGGAGTAAGGGTCCCCCTGTAGATGCCATGCTGGTGGCGGCGGCCACCAAGAGGGAACTAGCTCAGGAGAGTCCCTCGGTTCATCCCCCAAGCAAGGAGTCTCGGTCAATGGACCGTTTAGGGAAGCGGGTCTTTAATTCGGCTTCCTTCTCTGTGAGGTCGCTGAACTACATGGCACATGTCCTTCGACTGCAGCGGGACCTTATCAAAGAGTACGCTGCGTCGCCCCCCGAGTCCATGTCGGTGGAGGACAAATGTTTGCACTCCACCTGGATAGCCTCTCTCCGATCCATATCAAACACCTCTATGTGGCTACTATCCCATGCCACGGAGGGAGCCGCTAGAGCCAGCAGAGAGGGCCTTGTCATGAGGCGTCAGGCCTGGCTCCGGCACTGTGATTTTGCAAAACCCTTCAAGGCGTCTTTCGCTAATGCCCCTTTCGATGGTTCTGCCCTTTTTGGCAAAACTGTTCGCAATACCTTGGTCTAGAGCGAGAAGGACGGGAAGACGTTGTCTGCCGTCGGAGTCCGCTTCTCTGCTCCCCAGAGGTCCTTCTCCAAGAACCAAAAGGGACAGAAGAAGATGTGGTTCCGGAAGTCGCAACAGTCCCATCCTGCTCCGGACTCCCAGCCCTTCCACGGCAGAGGAGGGCAGGGTGGACGCCGCCCTAGAGGCAGAGGGGGCCCGCACAACTTTGGATCCAGAGAACCCTTCTCGGTCCAACCCACGCAACGCCCCTGAGGGGTTGCCCGACTGCTCCACTCTGGAGGCAGTATGGGGGCGTTTCTTGAAACACCTAGCAGCTTGGGAGTCCATCACAACAGACTGCTGGGTGCTTCGCTTTATATCCAGAGGATATCAGATTCCCTTTTCTCTTTACCCACCCAGCCCCAGATACCTCCCCGATGTCCCACCCAATCAGAGGTAGGCCATAGCAACAGAAATCTAACAGTTGCTGAAAAAAAGAGCCATCCAACACGTCCCCCCAGACCAGTGCGGGTCCGGGTTTTACTCCAGGTTCTTCTTGGTGCCAAAAAAGACGGGGGACTTAAGACCTATCCTCGACCTCTCCCCCCTGAACCTGTCAGTAACCAAAGAGAAATTCCGCATGGTCACCCTTCAATCCATTCTCCCCCTTTTGCGGGAGAACGACTGGATGTGCTCTATAGACCTCAAGGATACGTACTACCACATTCTGATGGACAGGCGATCCAGAAGGTTCCTCCGCTTCCAGCTAGGAGCCAGTCATTTCCAATTCAGGGTCCTTCCCTTTGGTCTCACCACAGCCCCCAGGGTGTTCACCAAAGTGTTAGCAGTGGTTGCGGCCCACCTGAAACTCCAGGGAATCCAGGTCTTACCCGTACCTGGACGACTGGCTCCTGACCGCCCCGACAAGGCATCTACTCTGCGCAGCCAGAAACTACTTTCTTCGTCTAGCTCCCCGGCTGGGGATCACTATCAACATAGAGAAGTCGTCTCTTACCCCGACTCAGACTATAGACTTCATAGGGGCAAGATTAGACACAAACAAGCTCCTAGCTTTCTTGACCACAGACTGGCTACGAACCCTGAGGCTTTATGTGCGGGCCATTCTACATTCTCCAGCTCCTCCGGCGGCATTGGTCCTGAGGGCTCTAGGCTCAATGGCGGCGGCAATCAACCTTTTGCCAATGGCCCGTTTGAACATGAGGGTCTTGCAATGGACCCTCCAGGTCCAGTGGTCCTTCCTTCGATTTCCTCTGAGCCATCCCATTCCCCTCAGCAGGGCTTGCAAGAGGGCCCTCTTATGGTGGCTCCAATCTCCGAACTTCCAGGAAGGACGCCCCTTTTCTATGGCCCCTCCCCTAGCCACGGTGACCACGGACACCTCCTGCCTCAGGTGGGGGGGGGGCATTGTTCGGGCAGGACAGTCCAAGGCATGTGGACCCCCACGGAGACCTCTCTGCATATCAATGTCCTAGAGATGAGGGCAGTGCTGTTAGCATTGCAAGCACTTCAGCACCTTCTTCCTGTAGGAACTGTTGCGATTCAGTCAGACAATATGTCTGTTGTCTGGTACATCAACAAACAGGGGGGGGGGCCAGGTCCTACCCACTCTGTCGAGAGGCCATGAGGGTGTGGGAATGGGCGATCTCCACCAACTGCTTTCTTATAGCAATGCACATTCCGGGGTGGTCCAACATCCTAGCGGACAGACAAAGTCGCAACATCCTGTTACCACATGAGTGGTCTCTGAATCCCGAGATAGTGAATCAGATTTTTGCCGAATGGGGTCAACCCTGTTGCGATCTCTTTGCTTCTCCCTCGAACACAAAATGTTATGACTACTTCGCTCTCATTTCCTCTTCCGGGGAACCTCCGAGAGACACTCTGGTGCATGCTTGGCCTCCCGGTCTACTTTATGCTTACCCTCCTCTTCCTATGATGCTGAAGTTCCTGCAGAAAGCCAGCCAGTTGGGGAGCAGAGTAATCCTCATTGCCCCATTCTGGCCTCGTCAACCCTGGTTCCCTTACCTTTGGTCTCATCTGGTGAATCCTCCTTGGATTCTGGATCCCCGTCCAGATCTAATATCCCACCCCCTAGATCTCCCAGTCCCGAATCTGGACAATCTCAAGTTCACAGCTTGGCTGCTCCAGTTCCACTTGTAGCTAGGACTCCCGGTATCTCTTCCCCAGTTAAAACTATTCTAGTAGCAGCGCACACGCCTTCTACTAGAAATGTCTATAGTAGCAAATGGAAATGTTTCTCCATTTGGGCGGAACATCGAAATTTGGATACTTTCACAGCTCCTTTGCCAGCGGTATTAGACTTCCTGTCAGGGCTGTTTCATCAGGGGGCTAGCTCCTCCATAGTCAAGGTTCAACTAGCAGCTATCTCTCATTATCACGTGGAAAATGAACTGGGCCCTTTGATCACCATAAAATTGTGTAAGACTTTTTTGAAGGGGACCTTTCTGCTCAGACCTCCAGTGAAGGATGTAGTCCTTCCTTGGGATTTAACGCTGGTGCTTCAGGCCTTAACAGCTCCCCCGTTTGAGCCTGCAGCTTCAGTAGATCTTAAATTCTTGTTATGGAAAACGGCCTTTCTTGTCGCTATCACCTCGGCTCGAAGGGTCTCTGAACTACAGGCCCTCTGTGTAAAACCCCCATATTTGACTTTTCACAAGGATAGAGTCTACCTTAGGACCAATCCCTCCTTTCTTCCCAAGATTGCCTCTGAATCGAATATTAACCAGTCCATCAACCTACCAGTCTTCTTCCCTAATTACCAAAACAAAGGGGAATACAAGTTACACTCATTGGATGTGCATAGACAACTTCGCTTCTACATCCACAGGACATCTGGTCATAGGCAATATGACCAGTTGTTCATCTCCTTTGCCAAATTTAACTTGGGTAGATCTGTGTCTAAAGTCACACTGTCTAGATGGATCTCGCAGTGTATCCTTTTGGCATATGAATGTTCTGGCAGGCCCGCACCTCAGGGAGTCCATGCCCACTCTACTCGGTCTATGTCTACCTCTGCAGCTTTTAGAGCTAGAGTCTCTTTGGATGATATTTGTTCGGCAGCCACTTGGGCCTCATCTCATACCTTTATCAGTCACTATAAATTGGGCATTATCTCCAGAGGGAGAGCATCCTTTGGCTCTGCAGTGCTCTGAAACATCCTTCCATGAAGGCCGCCCAAGGTTCAGGTAGCTGGGGACTCTGTCCCATAGGTTGCTGCACAAATGAAGTTAACTACTTCAGATTAAGAAGTTATGTACTCACCATAACGTTCCATCTGAGTAGGTAAATATCATTTGTCAGCAACCGTCCCTCCCTCATGCCCCCTCACTTATGAATGTTTTCATACTCAGGTCCATGGGTGTTACCCACTTTATCTTGAAAGTATTAGTCTTCGAGCAGTATCTGCTTTTGGGCAAACTTGATCTGAGGTCAGTCAGGGTTGGCAGGGGATTATGGGTAGGGGAGGAGCTTGGAGCTCAGATCTAAAGCTGTTGAAAACTGCCGGCTCAGATCCGAGGTCGGATCCGAATCCCATAGGTTGCTGACAAATGAAGTTTACCTACTCAGATGGAACGTTATGGTGAGTGCATAACTTCTTATTTAGGTGGGGGGTTAGTTTTTTCTGTAGTTTGTGCAAGATGCAGCCTGGGACACCATCTGGCCCCATTGACGCTGTTCTTTTGGCTTTTGAAAGGGCTGTTTTCACCTGTGCATCTGTGATTTCCGGGACACTACACTTTTCTGATATTGTTGTGGGCCCTTTTGTGGGTGAGAGGTGGGTGAAGTTTGCACTGAATCTATCAGCCAGGATGTTGGCAATATCAGTGTGTTCAGTATATTTTGTGCTATTTTGCACTAGCTCATAGCATATCTGCGAGTTGCCACTTAGATTCTTGACATAGCTAAAGAAGGATTTGTGGTTATCTTTCAAATCCTTGGCTATTTTTCTTTCGAAGTTAGCCTTGAAAGATTTTATAAGGGACCTTAGTTTCTTACTGACACTGATCAGGGATGTCTTTCCTTCTTGGGATTTGCTTTTTTTCTGAACTAGTTTCCTCCTTCTATTGTATAGCCTGTTTATGGCAGGGGTCCACCAGACTGGTTTCCTTCTCTTAGGAGAGTGAGTCTTGGTTTTTCTAGGGTTGGCATGATCCATGCATCCTTGTAGGTGCTTGTAGAGTACATTTGTAAAGGTTTCTGCATCTTGGACACTGTTATCCTTTAGCGTGGGGGCTGTGAACTTACCACCTCTGTCTTAAGTAAGGTGAAGTTTGCTGTAGAAAGTTTTTCACTGTGGTTTCCTTGGTTGGAGGTGGTGGTGTGGTGTGGACATCCAGAGTGATTAGTTTATGGTCTGATCTAACCAGTGACGGGTTGACCTCTGGTGTGAAACACGTGTCGCCCATGTTGGTGATGACCAGGTCCAATATGTTTTCACCTCTGGTAGGGGAGTTTACCAGCTGATCCAGGGCATTTGAGTTGATAAATTCCAGGAAGCGCTGGACCTAGGAGTTTGTAGTTGAGTAGTTTTCCCAGTTAATGGTAGGGTAATTGAAATCGCCCAATATCAGAGTGTGTCGCCCATGTTGGTGATGACCAGGTCCAATATGTTTTCACCTCTGGTAGGGGAGTTTACCAGCTGATCCAGGGCATTTGAGTTGATAAATTCCAGGAAGCGCTGGACCTAGGAGTTTGTAGTTGAGTAGTTTTCCCAGTTAATGGTAGGGTAATTGAAATCGCCCAATATCAGAGTGTTTGGCAGGACCTTCATGTTTTCCAGTGTCTCCAGAAAGACGGAGTGGTGGTCCTGGGTCATGGAGGGTGATCTGTAGCAGGCCATAATTTGCATTGCAGATTTGCCTGATGTTAGTTGCACAGGGATGATCTCGGAGGTATCATGCTATGCCACTAACCTGGAGGTGTAGGTATCCTTGATGAATATGGATACACCCCCTCCTTTGTGTTTCGGTCCATGTTCTGTGGCCGAAATGTGTGGTATGAATTGTAGCCGGTAGTGCTGGGGTGCTCTGTGGAGCCTTGAACCAGGCTTCTGTTACTGCACAGATGTCAATGTTCTCCATACTGATGAGTGCTTCGAGCGGGTGAATTTTGAGATTTAAACTCCTGGCATTGAGTAGCATAACCCTCATTTTTTTATTTGTGCTGTTTACGGAGGTGGGTTTGACTTTTGAGCCTTGCCTAAAAAAGGCACTATGGGGGCAGCAAGAGCCTTGGCCATTATTTGAAAGCCTAGGGGTGACAGGTGCAAGCTGTGTGTTGTGAAGCAGCAAGGCCTGGCGAGCATGTCATCCCAGGCTGACAGACACTGGATCCCATTTGAATGACACCAGAAGCTTAGCCAATTGTTGAAATTGATCATTTTTTCTTTATACTGCAGTATCATTCTTGGTAAGGGCAGGATGCTACTCAGGGTCAGGCTCATACCCGCCTGGGCTACATGATCAGAGAGCTCTTCCATGTCTCTTTTCATGTAGTCCAGGGAGGCACATCTCAGGTCATTCACACCAACATGAACAATGACAGAGTCATATTTGTACTTGTTCTGGAGTGACCTGAGTTCTTGTGTTATGTGGCGGATTCTGGCACCCGACAGGCAGCTAACAGTAACCTTCTCCTTGTCTAGCCTAGTGAGTGGGACGTCAATGTGCCTGACTATAGAGTCGGCTATTACTAGTGTGTTAGGTATATTATTTCACCTTAAGGGCTGTGATTGTGCAGCACACTGATTTTGTGTTTTATGTGTTGTCTGGTTTGTGACTGGAGGTGCAGGTTTTTTGGGTGTCTGCTTTGGAGGTCTGTGATGCTTTTGCAGGTTTTTATTTAGAGCCTCCGGGTATGATTTTGTGTATTTATGTGTATTTTTTGCCAGTGCTGGTTTAGTATGTCTCTGTGAGGCTGGAGGTGTGGTGCAAGTGTTAACCTTCTCCTTATGACTGCCTGTTCCAGTCTTAGGTGGAGAGAGCTTAGCCTCCAATTTAGCTATATAATTTTATCTCTTGCATATGTTAATGTTTTGTGGTAGGAGGAGAGGGTTGTCTGTGTACATGAGGCAGTTGTAACATTGTCTCAGGATACCCAGGTTCACTAGCTGCACTGGAGAGTATACCTGAAATTGCCCTTTGGTCATGCCTGAATTGTAGAGTGAGCTGCTTAGTCACTTGGTTGGTGAGGGGTGAATAATGAGCCTTGCCCTGCTGGGCAATCAAGTGTCGGGGTATATTGGTGCTTGCTATTAGGTCTAAGCAAGTGCTGAACCGTAGGATGCTTTTTAAGTGCTTAGGTTGAGAGTTAGACTACTTTCAAGGGAAAAACTGAAGAGGAGACTTGGTGGAGCCGGGATAAATTTAGCCCTAGCTAACCGGTGCTGCCTGGACATGCAAAACCTTGCAAACACGTTTTTTACAGCAGGGAAATAAAAGGGGTAGAAATTAGCCCAAAATAGCCTATAAACTACTAACTTCTGGGCTGGAACCACTCCTCCAGGGACAGATGGCTGCTCAAAGCTCCCTCTCTCACAAGTGAACAGAGAAACCTCCCTCTATCCAAGTAAGGTATGGGCAACTGAGAAAATTGTAACACAGCCCTGAATTCAGCACTAGCCTGAAAACTGGACTATACTAGCTTAGAAAGGTGGGAAACAAGGAAATTTTTTTTTGAAAATATAAGGCAAATACAGTAAAAAATACACTTAAAACAGCTTTAAATGACCTACAAATAGTAAAAATACACTTAAAACAGCTTTAGATGACTACAAGCAATCAGAAAAGGCTTTTACACAAATTACCCAATTAACCAGTAAAAAATCTCAAAACTGAGCCCTGTTCTTGTAGTCTTTAATCAGGCAAGTTCTAACTGCATACTCCTGCCACTGGGGTGCAGGGGAACTTCTCCAAAAATGAAGGCCTGGGTTAGTGCTCAAGTTGTACAAACAAAGCTAGATTCAGCAGGCCTGGATCTAGTCTATGCTACAGCAAACAAGGTGCACCAATTTCAGTAAGAAACAGTTCAAATATGCAGGCACTATAAGCCTTTAACCAAAAAATTCCCAGCTCAGAAGGGCAGAGTCCAGCCTTTCCTCCCACAAGAGTGCAGACCATGAACCTTCTTAATGTAAAATAACTGGCCTGAAGCCCGAGTGCTTAAACCAGAACTAATACACTTTTAGAATAACAGACACTGAGCCCTCAATCAGCAATTCCCAACTTAGAAAGATGTAAGCTACCTGTCCTGCCACAACAGTGCAGACCACAAACCTTCTTAAATATGCATACATTTATAGATATATATGTTTACACACACACACACATATATATATATATATATATATATATATACACATATATATATATATATATATATAAATATATATACATATATATATATATATATATATATATATATATATATAAAGAGAACATAACAAATGCACATATCACCAGGGGGTGAAGGGGCCCAAGCTAAATACCTCTTGTAAGTATTGATATCCCCCCCCACAGCCAAACAGATCTGCCCTGCAACACAATACCAACTGTTGCAAGTCCCATACCCAGGACCCTACACAACATGGCCACAAGACGTTAACAGTAATCCATCCTACCTGTATGATGTCAGGATGGTAATAATAACATATCGTGCAGTAC